>NC_086380.1:36523467-36827945 GCF_036588685.1 Mytilus trossulus | reverse complement strand
TTTCCAATTTCCTTCAATCCAGACTATTTGAAACCTTCGTTTCTTAAGGCTTTAATTTTTCAAATTTTTTTAAAACTAAAATCCACGAATTTAAAAACCCATGAACATGTAAATATTGCTCAATCCACGAAAATTGATACCCACGAATTAAAGTACTTTCACAGTAATGTATTTTTTTTATTTTTGGGAAAAAGTGTTTTTTTTGAAACTCAAAAAATTAAAAAAAACAATAAAAAAGTTTTCGCCTCAAATCAAAGCATTAGATATGAAAATAACACACTGTAAGTTTGGAACTTTTCGGATATTTTTAATATTGTAACCGGTTTTGTTTAAATTTCACTTAACACAAACTGTCTATGGTAAATCATTTGCTAATGTGTACATTTTAATGATTTCTTGTGGGGCCTTACTTTACTTTTAAAATAAACGAAGTAACTGTTTGATATTTTGAAAATAATTGATGGCAAACATTGTCTATATCTTTAAAGGATATCTTTGGCATCATAAGTTGGAACTGCTGTTTTTAAAATTGTCGTTTTATGTAAATTTTGTCAAAAAAAATCAAATTTCACCAAATGACGTCATGAAAGTAAACACCTTTTTTTTAAACGAATTCATATTTCCCAAGTCATTAAGTATTATTATCTTCAATTTTGGTCCTAAAAACGGAAAACTTAATTTTTAATTTGAAAACAAGTCGTGTATCGTTTCTTTTTGACTAGAATATATAGAAAGGAAGATGTGGTATGATTCCCAATGAGGAAATTCTCTACAAGAACCCAAATGGCACAGAAAGCAGTACGGCCTACGTAATAATCAAAGGCCGTAAATGACAAATGTAAAAAAATCAAACGAGAAAACTAAATGACCGATTTATGTTAAAAAAAATGAAAAAAGATATGTTATACCTGAACAAACGAAACTTTTGAATTTCAGGCTCCTGACTTGGGATAAGCACAAACAACAATACGATTTTGTACACTTGATCACTAAATCATAAAGTGAATTATATACTTGTTTTATTTATTTCAGACGGGTAAATATTTTTTTATTGAGAATGTTCTCAAATTTTTAACATGTTTATATCAGGAATCAGACGGAATATAATATATCACTATTTTATTAGTAGCATTTCATAATCGTTTTGTGAAGTTATATGTTTTGTATTGTAAATTTCTATGAACCGGGTTGAGCTAGAAAATTCTAAAAAATAATTGGCAAAGAAATTATTCATAAGCATCCTGTTTTTCAGTTGTCATAAGGAAAAATTCGGCTGCTACTTTTTGAGTTGTTCGCAGATTTTTGTAGATTTGTGTTGCCAAGTATAACTTTCCAAATTTGCATTTCATTTGTCTCTGATTAATATTTTCTTTAGTTTTTTGTCTATTCTTTCCTTGTTTCGTAGCTTGCGGATGCCCTTTGTATTAATCTTTTCAGTAGTTTAAGTAGATAACTATATTACTTAATTTTATTAACAAGTATCTTAAGCAGCATTTTAGAAGGAAGCTGACTTATAAGCATTATTCAGAATGAAGACTTATATAGATATAGGAAGATGTGGTGTGAGTGCCAATGAGACAACTCTCCATCCAAATAACAATTTAAAAATTAAACCATTATAGGTTAAAGTACGGCCTTCAACACGGAGCCTTGGCTCACACCGAACAACAAGCTATAAAGGGCCCCAAAATTACTAGTGTAAAACCATTCAAACGTTTAAATTATATGCCTGTTTGTTTGTGTGGAAAACTATTTAGTTATAGTGATAGCATACCTTCAAATGTATCTTATTAACATCAGGGGATCCCTTTATTTTCTTTATCTCTAATTATCTATATACTGTAAACCAACTTATTTTCGCGAATACTTTATTTCGCGTTTATACCCAGTTAGTCAACTTCGCGGCGATTTAATTTCGCGATATTCTTATTTGCTTAATGGTTTGATAGGGAAAAATCAAAGTTAAACCTTTTCGCGACGATTTAATTTCGCGTTATTTTTCTACTCGCGAAAGTCGCGAAAATAAATCGCTCGCGAAAATTAGTTGGTTTACAGTATCTTTCGGACTATATGAGTATTTTGACCAGGTTATTGATACGATGAACGTGGAACATTTACTTGTATTTTCAATTTAGTGTTCCGGCTTTGGAATGAGTTGCTTTTGGTAATAAAGCTATTCAATTGCATACGTTTGTCTTACTCATTTGCATTTAAATATTTGGCTTTTACCGTTCCGGATGAAGGTTAATCCAGAAAAGCGCTTCGGATGGTACCATCAGTTTTTTGGGTTAGAGCTTCGGTACTGATTAATTTATACATGTTATAATACCATGAATACTGCTATCAAATCTTTTCAGTTTAAACATTTTGAAATAAAGAAAAATAGTTTTGATTCCCATTATGTCTTTAGGCAAAGTTTGCATCAGATGGATTTTGACATTATTCTAGATTGTTTTATTATATACATGTATCCAATTGTTCCGGTTTTTTTCTCTTCTAAATAGTTAGCTTTCAGTTATTTTGCATTGAGCGTTCGTCATGAAGGTGCATTCAGAAGATTGCTTCAGACATGAGTTTATATAGCGTATTTGTTTCCCAAACAGTTAAATTCAAAAGTGACGATTACAATTAACCTGCATAATCTTTTGGTAAACAATAGTGCATGATCAAATAATTTTACTTTAAACTCAAATGCAAGTTAAAATTGTATTGAATACATATTTTATGCATATGGTCATTATCGATTTTCCATTCCTGACATAAAAACGTCAAACAAGAAGTAAACGGTTTTACTAATAAACAAGATCGGAATTCAATTCTGTTTTTCCTTTCTATAATGTTTATCATTTTGTTCTTAGTATTCTAAAATGTCTTAAAAATTTCACATAATTCTTAGTTATGAAATAAGTTCTTGTCCTTATTTTAACGATTTACAACTACAGAAGATTATATTGAAATACAGGCTGTCGCTCTATTTCTAAATTGCATGAGGGACTGGACGTTTAAATTTTGTTTATTGTAAATTAGTATGAAGCAGAGCATAAATATGTATACATAAATTAGGTGAAAGTAAGTGAAAAAGAAAAGAAATAATACAATGACCCTTCATTAGAACGCCTGGAAAAATGAGAAACAAAAACCATTCCCTAAACGCGAACCGTTGAAATTATAGACAGAGAAAAAGACAATTAGAAATTGATCGAAAAAAATATATTGTATAATACCAGTCTAGTAATGTACGGCCCATTAATAACCAAATGAATATATACTCATCTGGTCCGACAATACGCATATTATTGGATTTTATGAGAAATATAGGTATGGCCATACGCGTATGGTCCAAATACGCATTTGGTCTGGAATTTTTATAATCAATATCATTAGTAAAATATGTTTGAAAAAATCAATCGAATCATAATTATTAAAACATTCCTACCTTATGTGTCATATATCCTCTTAATAAAGAGAAATGTTTTCGCTGAACATTCTTTTATAGTACTGATAATAATAGATAAACGTTAACCGATTTTTATCGAGAAACGTCAGAGATGCATAATCGCTTCCTATCTTTTATATACAAAAATATTTTTCCATTTTATGTAGTCCAAAGTAATTTGGACATGTATATCTTCTTATACTATCTGTATTGCGCAGGTCAATGTTAAACGACATTATTTAATCATACCATAACAGGTCTTTAAATTACGCAGTTATATATAAGGAATATGGTCAGATATTCGTTTTTGTATTGTGTTTATAGCATTGTCTTTAGTGCCTTTTATTCATATTTGTATTTATTTTTGATTTGGCTGTATCATTCATTTACTTTCAACATACACTTATACCATTAAATGTTTAACTTTCAAAAAGACGAACACGAAATCCTTTCAGTGTTTTTGTAAGACATCAAAATGATTTAGAAAGTAATTATTGAATATTCATACGTTTGTTATGCATTATAAGTGCTAGGTAAGATTAATTATCAAAAATGGTTCTGTTATCTCTGATAGGTACATTTTATATATAGTGGTGTGTATTTATTTGAATATGTGCCTTTAGAGTTAGTAAAAGTCTTTATTTTACGTTAGTATTCTCGTTTGATTTATTTTACATCGTCATTTCGGTGCCTTAGTATGAAGCAGAGGAGCATAAATATGTATATGTAAAATAAGTGAAAATCTGTGAAAAAGGTAAGAAATATTTTGAAAAAACAACTTACACGGGAACGCCTGGAAAAAAAGAAAAAAAGATTCATTCCCTAAACGCGTGTGGTGTCACGTACAGGTGAAATTATAGACAGAGAAGACCCCATTTGCTCATTGTTGAAGGCCGTACAGTAATCTTCTTTTTATGTTTGACGATTTATGTACTATTATAATTGTAAAATCATGATGCATTGTTCCAGTATACACATTCTACGTTTTTATAAAATTTTAAAACAAATTTGGCTGATAATCATAACACTTAATTGTTCATGAAAATTAAAATGTAGGTCCTATATTTATTCATATAAATATATTAAAAAAAGACGTAGCAGTGTGTTTAAAAATTACGGAAGCCCTGGAGTGCCATGCCAAAAAAAAATTTCAACTTGTGCGCACAAGTTACCAACTTGCGCGCACAAGTTACTAACTTGCGCGCACAAGTTACTATGTAACTTGTGCGCACGAGTTACACAACTTGTGCGCACGAGTTGTACAACTTGTGCGCACAAGTTGCACGTATTCTTATAGACATGCGCTGTTTGGCTAAAGAGACTACTTTATGGAACGCCGTAGGTCTTCAATGTAGCGAGAAATTCCGTTCTTTAGCTAGCTGGCCACTAAACAAATATATACTAGTTCAGTGATAAAGAACGCCATACTAATTTCCAAATTGTACACAAGAAACTAAAATTAAAATAATACAAGACTAACAAAGGCCAGAGGCTCCTGACTTGGGACAGGCGCAAAAGTGCGGCGGGGTTTAACATGTTTGTGAGATCTCAACCCCCCCCCCCTTATACCTCTAGCCAATGTAGAAAAGTAAACGCATAACAATACGCACATTAAAATTCAGTTCAAGAGAAGTCCGCGTCTGATGTCAGAAGATGTAATACATAAATAACAACAGACTACTAGCAGTTAACTGACATGCCAGCTATAGGCTTCAATAAAACTGACAGAAAGATTATGATTTCATCATATGAACATCAGGCACAATCCTTCCCGTTAGGGGTTTAGTCTCATACCATCATGACATATATGAGAAGAACATAACCCGTGTCATGCCAACAACTTGTTTTTGAATAAATGTGTTTAGTTCCGACGCAAAGACCCTATAAGTGAATCAATATTAATGCCAAAATATGCAATCTTTAATGACCTGATAACAGTAGAGAAGCTATATCCCTTCTTAATAAGTCTTTTCAAAAGTTTTGTTAGTTTCTGAGGTGAATATTGACACCTTTGTGCTTTATAAAGAATATTTCCATAAACAAATGGATGTGATATACCTAAACGTATAAGAAGTCTGCATGTTGAGCTATATTTACGAATGATGTCCTTATATCGATGATAAAATTTAGTTAATGTTTTGACTAGTTTGTGATATCGAAAACCCTGGTGTAATAATTTTTCAGTAATACATAAATTTCTCTCGTTAAAATCTAAAACATTGTTACATACACGAGCGAATCGTACAAGTTGAGATATATAAACACCGTAAAATGATGACAAGAGAACGTCACCATATATGGCTAATTAACGATAGGAAATGAAAAATCATCTCTTTTATCATAAATTGTAGTATTTAGCTTTCCGTTTGTGATATAGATATCAAGATCGAGGAAAGGGCAGTGATCATTTTTAGTATTAGCTTTATTTAAAGTAAGTTCAACAGGATAAATTTCTTTAATATACATACTGAAGTCGTCATTATTGAGCGCCAAAATATCATCCAAAAATCTAAAAGTATTATTAAATTTATGTATCAGATGTTGTTTCGATGGGTTTTTGATTATTTTTGTCATAAATTGTACCTCATAGCAATACAAAAACAGGTCCGCAATAAGTGGTGCACAGTTAGTCCCCATTGGAACTCCGATAACCTGACGATATACGGAATCCCCAAAGCGAACAAAAATGTTATCTAGTAAAAATTCAAGGGCATATATAGTATTAAAGCATGTCCAATTGACATAGTTTTTTTGTTTATTGCTACTAAAAAATGACATAAAAGAGTTTGAACATATATATTCACATTCTGACTTTTTAAATGCCCATTGAATTAGGTGTGTGATTTTTTTCTTAATGAGAATGTGAGGCAATGTGGTATACAGGGTAGAAAAATAAAAACTTTGAACAGATTTAAAATCACCAATATAAGCATGCAATTTATCAACTACTTCCAACGAGTTCTTGACACTCCAAAAGTTATTAATTCCACTATTTTCGAAAGCCTTATTTGAATAATTTATTATCAGGTTTTTATTGTACCAAGTGTTCTGGTAAGAAGAATAGATAATTTAGTTGTGTTACAATGGCTTAAAGACGAAACAAATCTACATTTGTTAGGTGTTTTATGTAGCTTCGGAAGCCAATACATAGTTGGAACGTTCATTGTATTTGGCTCGGCTTGTAAAGCGGTAGCTAAAATGCATTAATATAACTTGTGACCGGTTATCACTGAATTGTTGGGACAAAAAACACTTAATTCAACATGCCATTAGTGATAATAATCCTTGTGTTAAAATGCAATACAAACGACTCATACAAAATACAAAGTAATGGCATTAAAACAAGTGACTATAGATGAAGACAACAGCGCCATACCATCACACATGCCAAAATAGTATTGCATTCATATGAAAATGATTTCAAAAGTTGCTTAATTGAACAACATACATCATTAAGAAATTCTTAATTCACATTCTTTTTATGATATTGGAACCCTTAGGCTTAGTTCAGTATGAAAAAAAAAAAAAACAGAAAAACATAATATGAATTGTAATTCTCACGTTGAAAAACTATGTCCATATATACTGAGTAAAGTATTCACATGCAGAACTACATTTGTACATTCCTATGTAGAATAAGTCTGTGCATATATAGAAAAAAAGTATATGCATATATGCGGTTAACTATGTTCAAATAGATATATAGAAAAGTATGTGCATATAAGGTAAAAGATGTGCATATGTAGGAAAAGTATGTGCATATAAGGTAAACGATGTGCATATGTAGGAAAAGTATGTGCATATATATATAAAAAAATAAGTGCATATAAAGTAAACTATGTTCATATATACGCAAAGTATGTGTATACATAGAACAAACATGTGCAGACATTGAAAAGTATGTGCATTAATGTATATAAACGTTTGTATTCGGCAGCTACGGCGTTCCATAAATAGTCTCTCTAGCAAAACACTGCATGTCTATAAGAATACGTGCAACTTGTGCGCACAAGTTGTACAACTCGTGCGCACAAGTTGTGTAACTTGTGCGCAC
Source organism: Mytilus trossulus (assembly GCF_036588685.1). Classification (NCBI taxonomy): domain Eukaryota; kingdom Metazoa; phylum Mollusca; class Bivalvia; order Mytilida; family Mytilidae; genus Mytilus; species Mytilus trossulus. The sequence continues at coordinate 36,820,455 of NC_086380.1, read as the reverse complement.
AAGATAGTAACTTGTGCGCACAAGTTTAATTTTTTTTTGCATGGCACTCCAGGGCTTCCGTACAGATGTTCTTATTTCTCAAAGTGTTTGTATAATTATATATTTAATGTATAATCCATAATAAATCTAGATAAAAATAAATGTTAATTTTACAACGTATTAACGAAAATTCGATATAAAAATCAAATGCACTAAATCAACAATCACTGATGCAAAGTCAAGGCAACAGTAGTATCCCGCTGTTCAAAACTCATAAATCCATAGACAAAAAACAAAATCAGGGTAACAAACGAAAACTGAGGGAAACGCATTAAATATAAGAGGAGAACAACGACACCACATTAAAATTTAACACACACACACACAAAAAAACGGACTCAGCATTATACAAAATCCTATGAGAATAACAAATATAACAGCAAAACCAAATACATGAATGTGGGATAGATAAGTACCGTGACACATCTTATAGTAATGTGAATTCACACTCAAAAATATGACAAAACAAACGACACAACGGAAACACACCGTTAAAATGTAACACACACAGAAACGAACTATAATATAACAATGGCCATATTCCTGACTTGGTACAGAACATTTTTAAAGGAAAAAATGGTGGGTTGAACCTGGTTTTGTGGCATGCCAAACCTCCCTCTTTTATATGGCCATGTGCAATATAACATTTAAATGACCACACATCATTACACGACTACAATATATATAAATAGGAGAACATAATTGACAAAGAAACACACGAATAATAGCTATCAAAAGGCAACAAGTTTAAAATTTTTGATACGCCAGAAGTGCATTTTGTCCACACAAGACTTACTAGTGACGCCCAGATACAAAAGTTTGAAAGCAAAAGTTGAACAGCATCGTGGACCAAAAGTTCAAAATAGTTTCTAAAAATGAGAAGAATAATTTTAGATGGTTTTCAGTAAACTAACTGAACTGCTTTGTTCATGTTGTTTTAATTGTAATGATAATTTTTCGAAAAGGCGTGGCCAAGTGGTAGCTTTCTTGTCATATCAAAACTGTCAAATATCTGATTTGATAAAAGGACGTCAAGCGTTGATAATTAGAATAAAGTTTTCAGTCTTGTGACTTTATTTATCGTGTTTTATCAATTGGAAGGTAGAAAGAGAAGTTATTTGACATGAGGAACAGCCACAAAGTGTTTACAAGTGATAATTGGTCATCAAAAACACCCATGAAATAAAGTAGATAGATATAAGTCAGCGCGAGAAAAAATGAAAGACAGAAGGACAGTTAGAATATCAAACAAAAATATAGTAATAGAAAAATTCAAAAATGCAGTATCGAATTTGCAATAATTTAGCTCATAATGATGGTCTTATATCCTAGGTTGGTTTATCACTGCAGTATACTTCTCTTTATATATCTTAAAACTCAAATGTACTTGAAGTACTAACATTTCTTTTCTTAAATCTTTTATCTCATGTGCATATGCCGTCTGAAGGCCAGCAAAAATCACCGATAAAATGCATTGCGTATTTTACCTTTTTCAGTCTTTTTATCCAAAATGTAGACTGATAATTTTTTTTGCTATTTGAATAATGATAAGATATTTTCTGTATACTGCTTATTCAAAGTTATTTGAAATTATCTGGTTTATACAAACTTAATTTGAAAAACAGACACAATTGAGAATAAACTAAATGTAAAGATTATTCTCTTTCGTTTTCATTTAAAAAATAAAAGATGCTATGTTAGTAATATGGCATTTTATCATGTTAATAACAGTTTGCAGTTTCATTTTTTTTTTACATATGAAAACCATATTTCAATATGCAAGTACCCTCAGATATGTAAAAAAATAAAGACTTCATTGTCGATGGTCATAGGACTATACTTTGATATGTTTAAGAATGAAAAGAACAAAGCTTATATTGAAGTATTGTCCTATTTAAAATCATCATGCGAACAATTTATGATAATGCATCGAGTAAGATTTATGTATAGGGTGGTATATAAAATTAAATGTTTAATATTTAGTATCATGTTATTTCTACTTTTTTCAAACAATAAAATGTTACAAGCGAAACGGTATCCTAATACAGTTAGTTATAATAAAAAGAATAAGAAACTGAAATAAGAAACAGAATAAGGAAGAAGGAAGACGCGTTTTTTTTCTTCCAAAAAAGCGCCTATCACATGATAAAAGAGGGACGAAAGACACCAAAGGGACAGTCAAACTCGTAAATCTAAAACAAACTGACAACGCCATGGCTAAAAATGAAAAAAACAAACAGAAAAACAATAGTACACATGACACAACATAGAAAACTAAAGAATAAACAACACGAACCCCACCAAAAACTAGGGGTGATCTCAGGTGCTCCGGAAGGGTAAGCAGATCCTGCTCCACATGCGGCACCCGTCGTGTTGCTTATGTGATTACAAATCCGGTAAATAGTCTAATTCGGTAGGTCAAATTCATGAAAGGGAAGGGGATTGTAGTTACGACGTAAGGAACATATCCGATATCATTTGTGAAACGGTTATTCCCTAACGGTCAACCAACTCGTGATGGCGTCCGTAAAATTTACGAAGGGATGATTTCAACTTCACCATTTGGAACTCTTGGTTTAATAGCTTCCTTGTGGGCAGTAACCCTCTATCAAGAAAATCATGATAGGAAATGCAAGCACGGGAATATCGTATCAATTAGGAGATATATACCCCGTATGCAGGTGCTGCTGGAATGTTGCTACTTAGAAATGGAAAGTTCACAATTGGAAAGCTGAAATCATCTCTTTTGTCGTAAAGTTTTGTCTTCAACCGACCCTCATTGTCAATTTCTAGATGTAAGTCAAGATATGAAGCCGACTTAACTTATTATTAACCTATTGCTACAGATGGGTGCACTCCTAACCTGTACATCAAGTTAACTTGATAACCAGTCATTTGGACTGGTCAAGGTTAACCTTTGACCGAATATAGGACTGCTTTGACCAGTCCTAGGACCAAAATCTAGTTAACTTGAAAAGCGGACTTGGTCCTAGGACTGTTTTTATGTCTGCCAAAAAGTTAATTTGGAAACAAATCCGCCTGTACGAAAAATCCAGGCGTATTTTACATGGATTTCAAAAGGTTGTGCCAAATACGGCTAAGGTAATCTACTCCTGGGGTAAGAAAATCCTTAGTTTTTCGAATAATTCAAAGTTTTGTAAACAGGAAATTTATAAAAATGACCATATAATTGATATTCATGTCAACACCGAAGTGCTGACTACTGGGCTGGTGATACCCTCGGGGACGAAACGTCCACCAGCAAAATATATCCGCCTTCGAAAAAAAATCCGCCTTAGAATATGAAAAGAAAATCCGCCTTAAGAATATGAAAAAATTCTGCCTTCTAGTGAATGAAAGATTTTTTTCATTCCAAACATTCAGGTTTTTACCACTTCCATGCCTTCTTGCGAAGAAAAACTAGGCCTTCATACAATAAAATGCTAAAATTGTTATCAAACTTGATCAAATGTATTTAGGCAACTACAAATTACTATACATGTACATTTTTAGTTCTTCACAATATCTTTATTTTCAGTTATTAGTCATATTTTTAAGGTTTTTTTCAGTGTTCTTTGAATATAAATTATTATCCCAATTTCCTGAATTTCTTTCGTGCATAACTGATTTGCTCTGTAACAGCATCATTGATATGACCATCTTGCATGGATCTGTTGTGTTTTGTGCACCTATGAAGCAGTAACATAACCTGAAAAAAAATGAGGACATAAATTAAAATTACCATGCATTATTGGTTTAACTAAAAGGAATTTGACAAATTTCTCTATGTTATACAGGTAAATTGTGAGCTGCCTAAGTGAGGTGGGGTTTTCCTTCATGATTTTGACATATTGACTTGACTTTACTATTTTTACCATATATCATTCAATATACATTGTACAACAGAAACATCTAAAACTTGAAATTATAAGATTAAACTATGAAAAATAAGTTGTTAAGCATGTTTTAAAGAGTAATTATATTTTAAGAAAAAAATCCTTGTAAAATCAAGGGCAGATAATTATAATGAATTTACTATGACCTGTTTTGGGGATTTTCTCAATAAAATAAGACCTGTGGGCTGTAACCCCTGTTTTCAATTTGCTAATTTTATATATATATATCATGTTTATATCAAAACAATATTACAGATGGTTTTACAACTTTTGATTTTTTTCAAAATGTTTTGAAAGTCCAATATGTGCAAAAATTACTTAAAAAGCATAATCATAAGGATTTCTTTCATATACAACTACTTACTCCAAGTCTGATTATATGCATCCATTCTTCAGTCCTATCAGAAAACAATTTCCTTTTGTTTCACCAGTTCTGAAATATAAAAAAAAAGTTGTCTCATTACAATTAAACAAAATAATTATACATACATGTATTCTGTGCATGAAGTGTATAGGTTATTCTTTACTTTGATTATAACATGTAGTATTGGCCTTTTTATTTTACTTTAACATCATAGGCCCGCATTTACATGTACAAAATGTATGTTTTGCCATTTTAAAAATCTTAAATTTGATCCATAATCATGATAATTGAGTACATCATGTACTAACTTTAAAAGATAACACTTTTTGATTTTTAGGAATAGATGTCTATATACATATTTAATTATGACAGTCATACAGCAGATCTCCAATTTTGCCGAAACTACTATTAAATAATTATCTTATAAAAGAGATTGTCTTAAAGATATAAGTTGTGTGTCATGTCATACACAATACCACAGTAATTATGTACATAATGTAATTATGCAAAAATTGCATGGTCTTATATAGTTATTTTCTTGATCCTACATTGTACTTATATATGTCACAAGTTATTTGAAGGAAATAGCAGTTTCATAATGTTCAAAAAGGTTGAAATAATTATATTCATATTACCAGAAGATTCAATCCAAAATATATGAAAACATCAATCTTCACAAATCCATTAATAGTCATGTCATCAGAAGAATACATCTGCACTTTTTAATGTTAATAGAATAGTTTGACTCTTTTAAGTCCATAACTCTATATCCATGGTAAAATTCAGATTTTGGTCAAGATAAATAAGACATCTTTTTTTGTAATGTCTGCAAGTTCAATTTTTGTATCTGACCAGTGTTGGGGTTATTTTGGGAGTTGTTTGATTCCTTGAAATGTTTCCCTAATCATACTATTAATTACCTAAATCTTAAATATTTGATAAATATAATAATAAATAAATAATATTCACCAATTTTTATCTTTTATTTTTATATTTTGGACTGTAGAAATTTAAGAGAAATGTGCAAAGCAATGTGGTTTCCTTCATTAGGCCCCAACTCTTGAGTGTGTACATATCATTTCCTGTCCATTTCACAATGGCAAATCGAAAAGAGATGTGGGACCTACATAACATTTCTATCACTAACTGATAAGAAAGAGACTGCATGGAAATACTATTTGTGTATTATCATATTTATTACTTAATTAAATAAAGATACACTTAATAATTAATTGTACTTGAAAATAAATTAATTTTAACCTGCAATTCCTATGTTGGAAAATTCAAAAATAAATTATTGTCTTAAATACTGTTAGTGAAATAAGTATATATATTCGAGTCACTTTTTATATTTTTAAATGTATATAAGTAGCAACACATAACATAAAGTTATAAATTACCTAACAATGCTATCACAATTTAAATTTAATTGAATTTAGTATGCCATCTTAAGACTCTTTAAATATATGCTGGATTTTAGGGGGGGGTACAAATACTGACTTTATGGCCCAAATAATAACCATGCACTCTCTCATAAGTAATGATACATTTTCATTTGAAAACAAAATTAAAAGAACAATTCTACCTTAAAAGTTAAAAAAAATTCTAAGTACAATTCCCGCCTGATAAATTTGAAAAAAATCTTTTAAGTCCAATTTCCTCCTAAGAAACTTGAACAAATATACTAAGTCCAGCATTCCGTCTATGATATTTCTTAACTCAACAGGAAAGTAGTAAATATTTCGCCTAAGGTCTACGATACTTCAGGCGGATTTTTTTCAATATTCCATGTCCGCCTTAATTTCGTCTATAAGTCTTAATTTTTAGATGGATTCCGCCTAGGTTCCTGCTATTTTTAAGCGGAATCCTTATAATATTCTCATACAGGCGCTATTGATATAAGTTAACTTCGAACCAGTCCTGTCAAAAGTTAACATAAGTTAACTTCGGAACCAGTCCTGTCTTAAAGTTAACATAAGTTAACTTGGAAACCGGTCCTGCCACAAAGTTAACTTCTGCTTGGACAAATCCGATCAAAACCAGACCTGTTCCCAAGTTAACTTTTGACTGGTCGGCTCAACACTAAATTATCTTGTAACCAGGACCGCTCTTCGTAGATTTAAAAAAAAAAATATCTTTGTTTCGTAGTATAAACATCGAAAATAAAGTAATTTGAAAATTAATACTTCCGTATAATGAACAGGATTAAATACAAATATTTGAAAATAAGTACGCACAGAACGTAACACAAATGTATCTGTGATCTGACAATCTATCTATTATAAAAACGATCTCGGTTACGATGATAACAGGCACTGAATATATATATATTCCGAGATCAAATTCAATCATATTATGCATATTTTTGAAAAGAAGTATATTTCATGTTAGGTGTATACGCCCTTGTTAGTTATACATCCTTTAACTATGCAGCCACAATCAGCAATAGTTTATTTCATTTAATTAATGACTACAAATTTTTGTTCGCCTAAATTAAGGGTGCCAGCATGTCCTCTTTTTACTCAAAATACTGATACGTTACAAAATTTCAGTAGTTTTGATGCCTCCAGTTGACTTGTACAACAAAATTATTTGACCGCATCCACCAAAACTGACCATATGTTCACTTTAATTTGAAAATCTATATACCCGCATAGTAAATCAGCCATATTTTTTATGTCAGGATTTAATGTATAATATGCCAGCTTTAGCTGGCACTTATGGTAGAAGCATCGTTTTGGGACAAAGAACGATAACTCTTGCTAGACGACCCATCTGAAAAGTTTCGTCACTCTCGTTAAATCTCGTACGATTATTTTTTATTAATGGCTGCCAAAATTCTCGTTTAATCGCGATCTTGTAAAAACAGGCAGAACGGAACAAATTCGATGTTAAATACGACATGAATTTTTATTTGTTTGCAAAAACAAGAATTCAGAAATGTTGGCTACTTGTGTAGCTTATTTAAATTTTATTGTACCACGGAAATTACCGAAGTAATGACAACAACATCCGACGCCATGTTTCGTCTGCTTCAACATTCCATTATCAGTGAGGTCAAAGCAAATTAACTGTCCTAAATAATCACAGGTACTTCATTCAAAAGTCACAAAATCATAGTTAACGAAAACATATTTAGCGTAAAAGTTCCGTCCAGCCATGGGAACATAGAAAAAAAACATTGCAAGCAATATATTTCGCATTTCTTTTTACAAATTGACCATGTCGGGCATGCGGGGTAAACTCCGGTGCACTGGTTGACCATGACTCCTTATGTTCATCTGCCACATATCATTATTCCCCACACCAAGAAACAGTGATAATTATACAGTTGAATGTGATCACGGTTATTCATGTAGTCAATGGCGAATCCAGCATTTTTCATAAAAAGGGGGGGGGGTCTGGCCGTGCGCTCCAGTCATGCTTCAGTTATTCCCTATATAATCATCATTTTTTCCCTAAAGAAAAGGGTCTCCCTCTGGATCCTTTGGTAGTCCACAGACTAATTCAAAACTTAACAAAAGTTAAAACATTCAAATAATTCACAATCTTCTTATTCTGTACTTTCTAAATGGCAAACTCTCAAGACATCTTTTCATTGATTATGTCAAACCTTATACAGTCCCAGGAAATGGAAACTGTTTTGTTTTCTCTCTCTAAGTTTAATCTAGCTGCGGTATCGTAGCTCTTTAGGTCCTTTTGTTATTTTATGACTTTTTGCGGATCTATGGTCCGCAAAAAGTCAAAAAATAACAAAAGGACCTAAAGAGCTACGATACCGCAGCTAAGTTTAATCATAAAAGGAGACTTGAGTCTGAGTAGTACATTTAGAACTGACTACTGTATATATTGTATGCTTCAATATTGTCCAAAATTGGATTTTATGGGAAGATGGAGTTATTATGATAACCCATGAGAATAAACCATGATGTCTATATAGGGCATGTTACTTGGAAGAATGTGGGCTACATCCTTTAAAATTCAAGCTGCAGCAGTCGCCTGCATATTTTATGCATCAGTTTATCCCTGATCAAAACATTTTCACTCTACCAAGTACTTTATGACTATATCACTATCAGGTTCACATTTCAACCTATTTAGCAATATACACTTATGATATAACATCACAGTACATAAATTGTACTCAGTAACCAAATTGCACCTATTCAACAAAAAATACCTGCAAAAAACTTACAAGTTTTGTTTCACCATGTGAAATTATCTTATTATCATCTTTTTACTCTGGTACATTAATTAATAAGTGATAGATTTCTCTTAGAAGAAATTTAAAGGTCTGAGTTACTATAAACTATACAGAGAACAATACCTGTTGTATTTGTTCAATGGGACAAAAGAACTGCAAAAAGTTTAAATGGACAGGTAACTACCAGGTGAATCTATGGAAAGGTTCAGTTGGGTTCCAATAAAATGAGCAAATTAAATGTGTTACCATGAACATCCTTTTCTTCCAAAAATAATAGTTACAGCATGAAATAAAACAAAATCTCTTTTTATATCCCAGTTTAAAGGATTTGAAATTAACCATACATGTAAAGATGTATGGAATTTGGGTTCCTGTCTCATTACAGGATCATGGATTGTTTGGATGTTATTTCAAACTAATTTTTCAATGACTGTACATGGACTCAAAATAAAATTGGTATAACTCTATTGTAAACAAGGGAAGTCTACAAAATAAGCACAGAATAAACTTTTGTCTGGTACATAAAAAAAAGTTTGTTAAAAAAAACTGACAATTTAGGTAAAATTAGGGTATTCTCATGTTAGCAAATTTATTTTCATGACCAAAAAAAAAAGTGCAATTCTAAAGGCAATAAAATGCTTTGCCATGCACAGCCTGATACGACTGCAGATGTATATTGAGCATATAAATAACACCATTTTTTTTTTATGTCAGTTGAAATCAAACATATTTTAATTTTAGATCCTTTAGATCAATATGGACTAATTTGAAAACAGGCACAGGTAGACCCACATATTTCTATTCAGCAGAAGTCTCGAACTACATGTACATATCTCCTTAATTCCATATGATAGTAAGTCCTACTAACTATTGAAAATGTGTACATTTAATTTTTTTCTAGCTCCTCTCGTGTGAAAGCAGAACCTTTTTGGTCACTATTTATGTGTTGCGTCTAAATAAGAATTGTAACACTTTATAGTGACTGAACAGGTTAAACAAATACTTCTTAGGAAACAGAAAAGAAGACAACTTGAAACAGCACAGCCATGCCAGTATATGTATGTATAAAACTCAGATCAGAATAGCATAGACAATGCGTTAGTTCTATGTCCTTGTGAATTTATTGTGAGGAAAGTTATCAATAATTCTGCAGATAATGAAATTTATTCAAGTGTTTTGTACATTGCTGTTAAAATTTTCACACAATCAGTGAAACATTCAACAAGCTAAACTGAATTTTACTGAAAGTTTCAAACATTGACAAATGTTTTATTTACCAAATAACTCATGTGTTTCTGTGAGAGAAAAAAAATCATGTTCAATTTTTGGAATTAAAGGGAAAGATGATCCTTTTCTCGCTCTGGTGCATGTCAATTGTGAATATATACTTACGGTTACCAAATATATTTTCTTTATCATGATACTCACATCAACATTATCAAGAAGTACATGTACATGTACATCATAGAAAAAATGCACAGACTACAGATAAAATGTTTAAAACACCATATTTTGAGTGCATCTCCTGCCAAATCTGTACTAGATGAGTATAGTTGATGTAAATAAGGTAATTTTTGGAAGAAAAACCCAAAATATAAAATTAAAAATACCTCCAATAATGTACTATAACCCCAAAATCAATTCTTATCTTCCTTTTGAGTTTTGTGTATCCTGGTAAAATTTCATGGAATTTCATTTACTTAACTCAAGTTATTGTCTGAAACCAAATGTGTTTTTTTTAACATGCTTGTATTTCCCATTTCCATTCTCAATTTTTTTTTGCTATCATATAAGAACTTGAAAAGTAAGCTACATTATGTAAATGTAACAAAAAAAAAATATGCAAGAAATGACATAAAACTGACTCTGAATTAAATAGTACATGTCAGATATTGATATAGAACTCACAAACTGAAGATGATCAGAAATACAAATGTTTTTATTCGAGTCAGATTTTTTTTTACCGAAGCCCTTCAGCGCTATCATTTAAAATTATTTAGTCAAAATTTAACACTAGTATTAAGGTTTATCATAACAAATTGGCAAATACAGTCTTATTATCACCTAAAAAATACTGTGTACAGACTGACATGTTTGGGAAGTTTTTATGTTTTTAGATATATAAAAGTTAAATTTAATTTGCATATCTGAAAGATAAAATCATTTTTGGCAAAGATCTGGATTCAAAATATTTTTTTGTCCTATGCTTTTTTATTCATCAATTTGGGAATCAGAATATTTTTTTCAAGAAAAATAGCATTTTCCATCTGAACTTATAATTTTATTTTAGATATAAACAAAACGTTATTGTATCCTTGGACATTCGTTCTGAACATGCATGAAATATTTGCCACTGAACGTTAAACCACCAACAACCAATCAATATCTAGGACATTATAAAGCTGGCATTTAAGGTAGCGCCTTCCTCATATTACAATCATGACAATGGACAGTAATATTGCAATATAATAACAACAAATTTTTGTTCGCATAAATTTAGGATACCAGCATGTCCTCATTTTATTCAAAATATTGATACGCAACAAAATTTTAGTAGTTTTGATACCTCCAGCTGACTTGTACAACAAAATTATTTGACCACATCCACCAAAACTAACCATATGTGCACTTTAATTTGAAAATCTATATACCCGGACAGTAAATCAGTCATTTTTTTATGTCAGGATTCAATGTATAATACAATCATGACAATGGACAGCAATATTGCAATATAATAACAACAAATTTTTGTTCGCATAAATTCAGGATACAAGCATGTCCTCATTTTATTAAAAATATTGAAACGTAACAAAATTTCAGTAGTTTTGATATCTCCAGCTGATTTGTACAACAAAATTATTTGACCGCATTACCAAAACTGACCACATGTGCACTTTAAATGGTAAATCTATATATCCGCATAGTAAATCAGCCTTATTTTTTATGTCAGGATTCAATGTATAATACAATCATGACAATGAACAGCAATATTGCAATATATTAAAAACAAATTTTTGTTCGCATAAATTTAGGATACCAGCATGTCCTCATTTAATTCAAAATATTGATACGTAACAAAATTTCAGTAGTTTTGATACCTCCAGCTGACTTGTACAACAAAATTATTTGACCGCATTACCAAAACTGACCATATGTGCACTTTAATTTGTAAATCTATATATACACTATGACGTACCTGCATAGTATTAATCAGCCATATTTGTTTTGTCAGGAATCAATGTATAATACAATCATGACAATGGACAGCAAAATTGCAATATAATAAAAAAAAAATTTGGTTCGCTTAAATTTAGGATACCAGCATGTCCTCATTTTATTCAAAATATTGATACGTAACAAAATTTCAGCAGTTTTGATACCTCCAGCTGACTTGTACAACAAAATTATTTGACTGCATTACCAAAACTGACCATATGTGAACTTTAAATTGTAAATCTATATACCAGCATAGTAAATCAGCCTTATTTTTAATGTCAGAATTCAATGTATAATACAATCATGACAATGGACAGCAATACTGCAATATAATAACAACAAATTTTTGTTCACATAAATTTAGAATTCCAGCATGTCTTAATTTTATTCAAAATATTGATACGTAACAAAATTTCAGTAGTTTTGATACCTCCTGCTGACTTGTACAACAAAATTATTTGACCGCATCCACCAAAACTGACCATATGTTCACTTTAATTTGAAAATCTATATACCCGCATAGTAAATCAGCCATATTTTTTATGTCAGGATTTAATGTATAATACAATCATGACAATGGACAGTAATATTGCAATATAATAACAACAAATTTTTGTTCGCATAAATTTAGGATACCGGCATGTCCTCATTTTATTCAAAATATTGATACGTAACAAAATTTCAGTAGTTTTGATACCTCCAGCTGACTTGTACAACAAAATTATTTGACCACATCCACCAAAAACGACCATATGTGCACTTTAATCTGAAAATCTATATACCCGGACAGTAAATCTGTCATTCTTTTTATGTCAGGATTTAATGTATAATACAATCATGACAACATGGACAATGGACAGTAATATTGCAATATAATAACAAAACAATTTGGTTCGCATAAATTTAGGATACCAGCATGTCTTCATTTTATTCAAAATATTGATACGTAACAAAATTTCAGTAGTTTTGATAACTCCAGCTGACTTGCACAACAAAATTATTTGACTGCATTACCAAAACTGGCGATATGTGCACTTTAATTTGTAAATCTATATACACCATGACGTACCCGCATAGTATTAATCAGCCATATTTTTTATGTCAGGAGTCAATGTATAATATAATCATGACAATGGACAGCAATATTGCAATTTAATAACAACAAATTTTTGTTCGCATAAATTTAGGATACCAGCGTGTCCTCCTTTAATTCAAAATATTGATACGTAACAAAATTTCAGTAGTTTTAATACCTCATGCTGACTTGGAAATAGAACTATTTGACCAAAACTGATCATATGTGCACTTTTATTTGCAAATCTATATACCCGCATACCATTGTACCGAGCGCCTTAATGTCTTCTCCTAGCGCTCCTGCTCACATTTTAGTAGGACCGTAAATGTACACGTAATCAATAATATTGGAAAACTATTTTAATGCAAAAAATATTCTGAATAAATTGAGAATGTCAGAATTTCATCTCTTTATTCATAATAACAGTCACATCACAAATAGGAGTTCATGATGGTGTACTTGAAAAACAAAACTAGTATGCCACATCACCAAAGTACCAACACTGACATGTCTGAATTCATTTGTACTATTTACAATGATTTTATAATAAAAAAAAGTATACGAGGTTCTTTTCTTGGAATCTATTATGTCGGTTGATTGATTTTGTTTATAGTTAAACGTCAAGTGGCAACTATTTCATTAAAGGCGCATTGAGTATAATTTTAGGACGTCCCATATAAATATCTGCAATGACAAATCTCTCGATAAATATGACGAATTTGACGAGATTGTTTGCTTACGGACACTGTACAATTTCTGTTAGAATATTCTTCGGGAAATAGAATAGTAAATCCAATGCAAACAAGTTGAATATCAATGAAATATCCATGCAATATCCATGCAAGTATAAATTTATGCATAAAGTAAAATTTAGGAAGGGACAGGTAAACAACGGGGAACGAAGTATAAACGTAGACAATGTTACCGATATCCCGTGATATAAGAATATTGTTCCGATGCGTTGGATAACTTTTCTATCCGCTATATAATAAAAAAAACTCTGTGTCATCGTATAGCCATTTTTTATTTATTTAAGAATTCATGTATATCAAATAAAAGAGAGCATTTGTATAATATCTAGTAGAGTCTAGCGAGTAAATAATAAATGATATTAGTGGGAAAAAAATGCGAATGTTGTTTACATATTTTAATGAAAGCTCAAGTTTGATATGAAAACTCTTATAACGATAATCTGTCCTCAGGTCTGGTCAATAGCAGACTTGTCCACAGGTCTGGTCAGGAGCAGACCTGTCCACAGGTCTGGTCTGAGGCAGACCTGTTCTCAGGACTGGTCAAAAGCAGACTTGTCCACAGGTGTGGTCTGGGGCATACCTGTCCTCAGGACTGGTCAAAAGCAGACTTGTCCACAGGTGTGGTCTGGGGCATACCTGTCCTCAGGACTGGTCAAAAGCAGACTTGTCCACTGGTCTGGTCTGGAGCAGACTTGTTGATAGGTCTGCAGCAGTCCTAAAAAGCAGACCATAGGTCTGGTCCACCAACGACGAAGTTAACTAGCTTGACTGCTTAAAAATTATCAAGTTAACTTAGAAAGCAGTTAAAAAGTTAACTCTAAGTTAACTTTTGTCAAGGTTAGGACCGCACCCATCTGTAGCAACTTTAATATTCCTTACATGGTACATACATTTTAGTATGTTGAAAGGCTTATATATATGTTGCATTAATCATGGTACCCAATTCGATGAGCATAAAAAGTGCATCGACTTGTGATTATTATCCATTCTTAAAATTTAAAAACAGTTTCATATATAAGTCAATTGTGATATATAGTATTTCATTGATTCTTATTGATGATTAGTGCATTGGGTAATGTGCTAGCAAGGGTGGGTCAGCTTTGCTGAAGGTGTCTTTGTTATATGTTTTACTAGAATGCAAACTCGGCTGATAAATACTTACTGATCTCTATTCGTTTTTGTTTGACGATAACAAAGTACAAAGAGTGGTCGAGCTACGTTGATTTCTGCCATTTTCTGTAACTCGCTTATTCCGAGTGATTATATAAACAACCAATTCAACACTGTAATTAGACATATAATTTTTATAGGTTTTTTTTTTATTTTTTTCATTGAGAAAGTGAATCAAAACTAAATAAAAATGATATACACATGCATTGCTGTAGAATCTGTCGATAACTGTATCTTGGCTTTGCACAAGGTTTTGCTGACTGTTTATGACACATTTACACTAAATCCATTGGATGTTGGATTTGTACTGATTAGTCTTAGATGCATGATTGTTATCTGTTGTTATTGGTTTTTCACTAGCTACCAATGACTGTTGAAATCTGTATGCCCATTGAGGATTGTTACATGCTGTGGCTTACATCGAAATTTACAAAAATTGAAGAAAATTAATTTATCATCATATTAAATATTAGGATCTTCCATTGTAAAACATGAGAAAAAAGGAAAATCTCAAAAATACTGAACTCAGAGGAAAATCGAATCGTAAAGTCCCTAATCACATGGCATAATCAAATGACAAAACTCTTAAAAAACGAATGCACAACAACTGTCATATTCCTGACTTGGTATAGACATTGCGAGTTACCAATTATATTGCATATGATGTTTGTCAATGTCAAGTGTTTTATATCATCTTTTAGAATGTAGAACAAACTATTGTATTACTATGTGTACTGCATTGTGCATTTATCTTTTTACATGACACTGTTTCAGTAGTTTCAATTGAAGCATGAATGGAATTAAGTGTAAAAATCTCCAACGCCAAATAGCCAACTTTTGTACCTTGAAAAAGAATCAAACTTTATAGAAGTACCACCAAACTTATATATTTATTCGACTGACAAAAGCGTATGTGAAGTGTTTACTGACTATATACAATTTCTAGAATCAAATTAAATGAATGAAAATTATATATTTTGAATAGATGATTTTCTGAATCACATGTCATATAGTTTCATTTATTACATTTAATTTTGTAATATTCTTTAGTTATTTTTAGTTATTCTTGGTTATATTGTCTATTTTTTTCTTTCGCATTTATAACAGGACAGTACGAATACATTTAGGAAATATCCGAAAAGAACATTAAGGTAGTTGTATTATATTAACAATACATCTGGGTAGGGTTTGGAATCATTGCTGGTTAAATTTAACTACACGATGTTATCACAGTTCGTCTGGTACAGTTAAAAGTTATATGAATGATCATATCGACAATGCCAGAAAGCTTGTTGCAAAAATTACTGCAAAGTTTGATTGAAATGAATACGTTTAATGAATATCCACAATTGAACATATTTGTTTATTTTGATGACAGACATTAGTTTCATCGGATATGCAAATTCATCTGAAGTTCAAACACGAGATTACCAGGTATTTGGTTTCCAAAGGCTTAGATTTTGACAACATGGTAGAGTGCTAACAAAATAAACAATATTAATTTAAAAATGTCACATGAAAAACTGATATAAACGGGTTGGGTATTAAAATAGGGATTAGATAATAAAAAAAATTCATACATGTTAATGAGCGTTATCAGAAAAACTCATTGATCAATATAAAAATGTGAAGACCATTTCGTAATAGGTTAGAGTTGACTTTGTAAGACCAATTAATCATTTAACG
This sequence comes from Mytilus trossulus, assembly GCF_036588685.1. Classification (NCBI taxonomy): domain Eukaryota; kingdom Metazoa; phylum Mollusca; class Bivalvia; order Mytilida; family Mytilidae; genus Mytilus; species Mytilus trossulus. The sequence continues at coordinate 36,804,053 of NC_086380.1, read as the reverse complement.
AAGTTGTTATACTAATAGAAATGTTACGAAAAGGTATATTCTCGACGCTGAGGTTGACAAATTACACGTTAAAATTGGGGACGGTGTCAAAACATTGATAATCGATAAAATTTAAATCCTGTGCGTCTAGCCGTGAATTCAAATCTCATTTATGTAGAACATCATGATGTAACATCCTAATAATATGACAATTGTTGTTTTTTTATATCATTGCTGGCTTTCATACGACATGAAAGGTGTACCGGCGAAAGAGCGGGTGCGCTAGAAAAGAGAGAGCTGAGAATTATACAAGTTCTTTCGATGCTAGATTGATATAAACATAGTAAACCAATTAAAAATGAGTTGTATTGTTGTATTACAGTTCATTAACAAATCAATATGTCGCTCCACTAATCCCGCTCAAGGCTCTACAGTGTGGTAGTTTTCCTCTTGGGTATCCCCATAAGTTTCCAGCTACTCTAAAGTTTTTAAGCGCCTTATAAGCGTGTTCGACATATACCCGACGCTCTGATATACGCAAATTAATTTTTTTTACATGTTCTTCTTTATGCTCTGTTTAGCTCTTTGTTGATGTCTTTTTCAAATTCAATTCTAGCCCCCTCCCTCTCATTGAAAAAAACAACTGGTACATCCATAGAGTAGTAATAGGTACACATCTATAAAAATGCCATAATATTGTTTTTAGAAAACCCCTTGCTTTGTTAGCTTAAATAGAGAAAATACCCATCGGTCATCGGTGTTCATTTTCCTATTGTCATTTTCTTATGAAACGGTTGGCGAATTTCCACAAAAGTTTCAGGAATTTATAAAATACAAAATATCTGCATAAGGTGGTGTTAAGGTGTAAATGCATAGTCATTATGTAATGCTTTTGAAACTCTGCAGGGATGTTCAACTGATGATTAGTGAGTCATATTTTACAAAAACCTGTTATCTTTCTGATCAGGCATTAAATATCTGCCACTGGACGTTATGCAACCAATAATCAATCAATCACAAACCCCTTATAAAGAATACACAAATTGAGTTAAAACTGTTTAAATTAAGACAAAGTTGGAAGGAAATAAAGGAAGAAAATACATGCCCTCGGAGATATGTGACCGGGAGTATAATTTTTTTTTAAACTAGAACGCAACATGTTTCAAGTTGAAATTGTATAAACATTGTGTTTATGTGTTTTAAAACACACCCCGTTAGATAAAAAATTAGGTGGCAATGAAGAACTGGATCAAAATACATCAATTTTTTTTTGCTTTTCATAACTATATAAAAATGACCGTTACATATATATTCACGAGCAGGTATAACGCAGATTATAATCGAGGTCTATCAATTTCTCAAGGGCTGATCGAAAAATTTACACACGTGTCTCCGTTGCATTTACATGACCGCTCCCTCCACCCACCCCCGTTTTTGGATTAGAGTTTCTTAAAAATATATTGGAATTTATAAATATCTATTTCTGATATTTCTTATGGTAAAATGTAATTGTATGTTCTTTCCATACGGAATTGCCTCCAAAAGAATCAATGCAGTTTTTAAATTATAGTCAATGTACACACAGGTATAATATATTTTGTGTTTTGACACAGTCCTTACATTAAAATTGTAATTTGTCAACCTCAGCGTCGTGAATAAACCTTTTCGTAACATGTCTTTTAAAATCTCATAGTATTCCGACAAGATATTTATAAATTGTAAGTTATATCTCCAATTTCAAACTGTAATGCTAATATTGTCTTTATTTGGTTTTTTTTGCTATGTCTCATTATGTCAAATAACCATCTTAAATGATATAAACAGGATAAAGTGTATTACAAACTAGTCTCATTATAACTTTGATTATGATTGTGAAAATATTTAGTTAAGACGATCGAGGACCAAAGCAAAAGGTGTTTCTAAAAAAAAAAATCTGGAACAAATATGTATAAACGGATGAACGAAGAATAAATATATGTCCAGTACTGATAAACTGAAATACACATAAATGTTGTCTTAAATCTTGTAATATCAGTAACAATGTTTAGTGTTTGTCATTTGGTCCCTTTTGGAAACTTGTCCCATTAACAATCATAACACATCTTCTTATTTTTTTCATTTACTAGAGAACATGTTAACCATAAATCGTGATGACAGGACATGTCAGAAAACTGGTTTTAAAGAGGTGGATGTTACCTTACTCTTTTTCTTCTTGAATAACAACATATATCATTTCTACAAACGAGGAAAACAAAGGTTTATCATGTATTAAACCCAGGTCTGTTTGTAAATCTGTGTGTTCATTTTCTTTTTTTTGTTCGCGATACTATGACCGTTAAAATGAATAACACCCCCAATTTGTATTTTTAATAAAGTGGTCTGCCACGCTATCTTCTGACTTAAAAGGTAGGCCAGTCGTTTATTTCTGTTTCTAATGACTCTCACGTCGTCACCCTTTCGTACCCTTTTGTACTTTACGCAGTAATAAAAGTTATGCACAACATTACATTCAACGTTTTTATAGAAATCGTTTAAGATTGCTATCATATTTTTAATCAGTTATAATTTTTAAATATACGCAAATAACCATGACTGTATATGTTATATATTGTTTTATAATTGTGATTAACGAATGCTGTGACATGAAAAAAAGTTGACCTCTAGCGTTTTTTGCCATTCATTCCGATGCCCTTTTGTGTTCGTGATTTTCAATGAACAAATATTTCACTTTTAAAACGTTTTTGTCTCGACAGTACCTGGTGACGTTATTTACTGAATCATGCAATGTGTGAATTGTTATCATATAATACATTATTCGTCAAAATTATTTTTTATAAAATGCTAGCACATACATATTTCAGTTCATTTGTTTTTATTAGTTCGCTTAAATGGGAATTTCTGTTTGAATCAAATTTTTACAGTTTTAAGACATATTGATTGTTTAAGAAAATTTACAGAACAGTCTACTAAGGATAAAAGGAATGTTAAAAATCGGAGAACGAAGATCTATAAAAATATCGCATGTATTTTAATTTCTGAATAGCATGGTGTTATTGTCATTTTAAAAGTATTAAAAGATTCCAAACTTATGTTGCATCTCTAAATGGATTACATTATCCCACAAAAATATTGAAATTGCATAATATATTATAATTGTTCTTTATATATTTAGACCATGCAGACGACATGAATTATTCCAGTTGCAGTATAAACAAGATTAAATGTGACGATGCAGTGTACGCAATGAATTCATACCATGACCTCTTTCAAGGCCAGTTTACTATTATAGTATCCTCAATTTGGTCAGTATAGGCATACTATTTAAATTCAATTGATGATATGTTATTTGCATCATATGTCATACATATATAAACAAACCCAATACACTCCTTAGACACCATGGACCTATTCAATATCTTTTGTAAATAAATTTTATTTAAAAACTAAATCAAAATATGCATTAACATTTATCAACATTAAAATTTTCATTAAACGCCATCAAAAAAGAAATGATTAACATGGATTTGAGCATGTTCAGTTTAACTATATAATTATTCAACAGTATGCATATTGACCGATCTTTTCATCAATTTGTATACCAAAAAGTTTATCAAAAAAGTAATCTTAAGATATATGTGTGTTTTGATTAAATGTATAGGTTTGAAAATAAAGACAATGTAAACTACTTTAATGCTTTCTTGTTTCTTAATCGCATTGGTTATCATACCTGATATCTCGTTTTAAATGAAAAATAAAGTTTTGTTATTTTGCTTTCTTTTTAATCTTTTCTTTTTAATATGTTTTTCATGTATTTTTTCATACTAATATAAAAATAGGATCTTCAATGTTAACTTGTAAATTATTGACAAATTATCAAACTTCCGATTATATTTATCAGTAAATGTTAAACTGTGGAACTTATATGCACTATATCGGATTTTTGCTATGTAGACATTCTTCTAGGGGATTATAATAAATGTAGCAATTGATTTTTTTGATAAAATTGTCAATTCCGCGAATCGTTGATATATGACATTCAATTTTGTATTTTCTGTAAACCATATTTTCTGATTTAATACAGTTACTTCCTTTACTAAAGGGTCATTCGAGATAAACGATTGTTGATTGCTTATCGCTTGTTTAATGTCTGATAGTACGTACTGCATTCAAGGTCAGGACAAGAACAAATTAACAATACAACAATAGGTATGTCATTTAATACAAGCCGTCCGTGATAAAGGGCGGGTACCTTTTGCCTGGCACCGGACAATGCCGATATTTTAGATTAGGACGAAAATAAAGCATAGCGTACATAAATGTGTGAAAGGTACATGTACTCAAATAGTTTAATTCATTAGCCCCAAAATATTGACATTTTAGGGAAATGATATATTTAAATCGACCAAAATGGAATATATAATAAAGACAAAGAGGTTCATTGTTGGTATTTCTCATAATTAGGTCATAAACACATGTTTCATAGCACAATTCGTTATATATTTGGTGTTTTGGAATCATGAAGTTATAAGATTACTAAAACTTGTACATAGAGTGAACATACCCTTGGTTATGGTTATACAAAAAAGGTAGTACAAGCAATTTTTAAACAATGAAATTCAGAGTGGAAATGGGACATATGTCAGAAAGACAACAACACTATAAAAGAGCTGAGAAAAGTCGAAGGCCACCAGCTGGTCTTTTACTTAGCGAAAAATTCAACAACCGGAGACGGGCCTCTGCTGGTCCTTAATCAAAAATGTGTACTAGTTTAGTTAAATGGACGTCATACTAAATGATGCTTTAAATTCAACATGTGTTTACCGATTCAATGAAAAGACAAATTGAATAGGATTAACTGAACCAAAGACATGATCTCTTTTATTTCAATTAAAGTAGACATACATGTTTGTTAAATTTGAATCATGTGAGTCGAGTAATCTATCTTTTTTCTTTAATATAATTTTAAGTATTAAACCGTAAAACAATTACAAATCAGCAGATACATACATGTATTTGAACTCTAATCACTTTATTGAATGCTCTTTGTAATTATACACAACATAATATACGACGGAAGACCAAATTGTAATTCTCAAACACATCAAACGAATCAAATACATAAAACGAATCAAACACATCCGTACGTACATATGTCGAGGGATTAGCTACAGTACATTTAATTGTGTTATTTTATTTTTTTAAAGGTTTAAAAATGATTTTATAGAATAATATGTATAAGTCTGAAATTTTGTTCTAGTGATTATGTCCAATTCCTTACAATCTAGTAATGATTCATTATTACTTGAATTACAAGATTTGTATACTAGATTAATTTATGTATAAAAACACATCTTTTATAATTGCGTATTATATTTGCATGCATTACGTTAGACGATAATACACTTTGAATTGAACGAAATGGCATTTTCTCGGATTAATTATCGTGTAATATATACATTTAATTGTATAATTACAATTTAAAGAAAACTATATGACAATTTTATTGTACAATGTAACAAGGGGTAAACAAATATACTAAACCAAATATTTATTACGCGCTACACAATAATCTTACTTTTAATTCGTTTAACGCTTGCCAAAGTGGGGCGTCCATTTTGGCTGTGCGGGATGTATTAAGTTTGCAGCCATATCTGGTTGGAATTGGGCCTCTCAATCTGATGCCTCGTGCTAAGATAGTGGCACGCTCTGTGCACGTTAAGAACCCTTGCTACGACTCTTTGAGGGGAACGTAGGTGGCTTGTTGAAAGGCAAAATCTCTGTTCCTATCCAATATACCCTCATTTTCTAGTGGCAGTCCAAATTTTCACGACCCTCATCCCGGGTGGCCTCTATCACTTCAAAACCTACATATTGAATTTATTGTTAGCTTGTTCTCGTCCTGAACATGCATAACATGTTTGCTATTGAACGTTAGGCCACCAACAATCAATCAATTCGTTAAAAAGATCGAAAACTCTGTATCGATGAAACAATTTCTGTAGCCAGCATTATCATTGTATTAACTAAGGTACTAAAACAGATAAAAAAATAAGGTTTCACAAAAACATTTATTAGATGAATTGTATTGTATCTTAAATATTGTCTTAAAAAATAGGTTAACATAAATCATTTGATGTTAAAATGACAACATGAAATATAATTTTTATAATTGTTCATATTTATTTGATATTTTCTCATTATCAATCATACATTCTACCACAACTCTTCGTTTAAGTTTATTTATTTCTTTCCTTACACTTTTGATATGTTTCTCATACATATCATGGACTGATTTAAACTGAGTATCTGTAATTTTGTTGCGTAAGTTGTTTACACATTATTATCGAACTTCCGATAACAAATGTCAATAAACGGGAACTTATATGTATAAGATCGCGTTTTATCACGTTGTAAACATCCTTTTAGGTGTTTATTATGAGTGATAACGATTGATAATGATGATAAAATTTTGAATTCCACGAATCAAGGATACATAAAATTAAATTTTACATTTTCTGTAATCCATATTTTCTGATTTGATACAGCTACTTCCTTAACAAAAATGTCCTTGGAGAAGAAAGAAATCGGTCTCTCTTCATAAGGACAAATGTATATATTAACTAAATGGAATTAAGAACATTACTATTTTTTTGTAATTATCAAATTTGTGAACTTTCAATATGAAATATCAATGGTGTATATGAGTTAAGCAAATCAGTAAAATATCAATTATTTCATATCTTTAACATGTGGGGTGTTTTTTGTTGTTGTTGGTTTTTTTGGGGTGTTTTTTTTTCATGCATTTTTCTATATTTTTTCATATTTTGATGAGTCTTTTTTTATTGTGATTTTAAAATTCAAGTCCAGACCTTTACTTGTGACGACGCTCTTAAAAAGATTAAAAATATGTTTTTGGTTATACTTTAAGGATATATTGTATTAGCATGACAGCAAATGGATGTTCTTGAACTGAATCTTTAATAGCATTTCTATTAGTTCCAAGCATAATATTTCCGCTTTATTTATATTTTCCTTTGAATTTGAAATCTAAATAAATAAACACAAACTTTAAGGTTAAATTTCGATCACCCCCTCCTCCTCTGTCTATGCAGTTGACAGTCGGCTGACTAACTTACCTATTTCGTAAATTTATTCAAACGTAAGACATTCGTACATCAGGGGACATATTCATTTACTTGGACTATGCACATTTGAATTGATGCACTTTGAAATTACACAAAACCGAGTTTAAGACGTAAGGCTGATAAAACTACCAAAGTTGTAAATGCAGTTAAAAATTTATGCATTAGGGCAAGTGGTTACTTGGCATAAAAGGACAAAAAAATCGTTATAGAAAGGAGTTTTTTCAACACTACCAAACGTTATATGACTACATAAACAATCTGAAAATACGCGTTTTGAACATTTTAACATTAGACATTTTCCCTGTCCACTATCTGTTTCCTGTTTCAATCAGTTCTTACTGTCTATTTTTTCGTTAACAACGTTGAACACAATCAATTTATTTTTAACATATGTTTTTAGAGACGAGATCCTGACCATATGACCAACATACATATAAACATATTATCGATAAAGTTTCAAGCAAAATTTTATATTTCTTAGATTTCCATCGTAAGGTACCAAATTATAACCTCTTATTTGTATTAAATATCGTTCTACATATGTTTCCTTCAAATATTTTACAACATTTCTGGACTTCAATATTATGGTATTTCAAGGTTATTAACAACTTTGGTTGACCGTTTTCCTTTCTTTATGGATATTAACAGAAGTAGAACTTATTTTAAACGATATTCCCATTTAATGTCCAAGAATGCGAAAGCAGATTTTAATCTTTTATTTTTTTTTAAGTTAAAACGTGTAGTTATGCATTTTGAAATAAATATGAATTATTAACAAAATTCTAAGTTATTCATAATTAAAAACATCAGACCTGATTTATTTAAATACTATCGTTTTAATATTAATAAAAAAAAAACTCAATAAAAAAATATGAAGAATGAAAATAGAAATTCAAACAAAAATATAGAGTAATGAATAATAAAGATTACATAATCATATACTTGAACATAAAAAGAAGACGTCTAATATGACTTCCCGTATTTTCAGTTGAATGCTCATTCCGGCAATACAATTTTTTTTAATATTTTCATACCTATGCTTTGTTTGCTTATAATCATAGAATTACATGAGTGTATGGTAATTCGTGCACTTACACAAAAGTTTATTATGAGTTTTGTTTTCTACAATATATAATAAAATAAATACAATTAAAATGCATCATCGTTTTACTTTAACATTGCTTTGCATACAATTTTGAGGGCGTAGTATTACAAAAGTATCATTCAGAATACACATGTGCAGTAGTTCTTATTTTCCAAAGTGAGAGTCATTTGTATAATTATAGGTTTTATGTAAAATCCGAAATAAATTTCAAATTAGATTTATATTTATTTTACGACATTTTTATAAAAACTAAAAATAATAATCAAATGCACTAAAACAACAATACCTGTTTAACAAGTTTTAAAATATTACTATTAATATTGTATGGTATTTCAGTAAACTAATTACACTGCTATGTTTTAATCGTAATGCTATATTTTTCGGAAGGACTTGACCAAGTAGTTACTCTCTTATCCTATCAAAACTCTCAAATGTCTAATCAGAGGACGTGAAGTGTTGCAAAAAGGATAAAGTTATCAGTCTTGTGACTTTATTTATCTTGTTTTATCAATTCAAAGGTAGAAAGAAATGATATCTTACTTATGTAACAACCATTAAGTGTGTACAAGTGATAATTGGTCCTCTTAAACACCCATGACATAAAGTAGATAGATATCAGTCACCGCGGGAACCATTCGCCCACATACATTAGTGTATCATGTGATCGTGTTAATTGTTTAATCATAATATTCTTGACATTTAGGGGAGCCTATTCGGATTCGTATTGAACACGATCTCTACATTTAAGTCAGCCAATTTGTTAGTGATTGTCTTTTTCTATATCTTGATACTTTTGCTATCTTTCAATTTTGGGAATTTTTTGTTGAAGGCTTTTTTCTTTGCTTTTGTCTGATCTACATGTCGACATTTGAGACAGATTTGACTTTGACGAATCTTATTTTATGAATTGTTGTTGACTGCACTATAAAATCATTGCTTCGATGCTGTTTTAATGAGATGGCCCAATATCCCCATATTAGCTTATTGATCGAGATGCGCATTTCATTTCAGATAGGTGGTTCCCAAAAGTTCATTTCTCAATATCAAAAATGTGAATTTATGTAATGGCTACTTTGAAGTTGATGCTTTTCACTTACAATTGGATGTTCTAAAATTTTCGGGGAACCAAATTTAAAATGATTTTAAAGGCCATCTGCACTAATTCAAAAAGTTTTGCCAGAATTTAGTCATTATATAGTTTACAACTTTATAGTATGTGCCTCTGACAAATGTCTGAAGTTTGAAAAAAAATTAAACATGTTTAATATCACTGCTCAGAGATTAATTTTTAAAGTTCTATAATAGTAGTTCCTCAATTCGAGATGCATAATTGATGGCAAACTATATATATACAAATGTAGATTTTAACATCAATGATGATTGCTTATGCTACCAATATTGCAGATTCGTTCAATAACGCTTTTTATTTCAATTGTTTTGATCACGAAAAAAACAAAATACATGTACGTTCATAGAAAACCTATCAAAGGAGTGAATATTGAATACAAACAATATTTATTTAACGAAAGATACGAAAGATACACTAGTTTAACAACATAATATTCTCTGGACATTACTGGTATCTTTGACTTTTGATCAAGGTGTTGCCACTGTTTGTTATTCACTTGTCACTTGTATACCTTCATTAATAAACTTAAGTTAGGCATAACGAGGTTCATTAACATTTGTTATATGTATTCTGTATATCATATTTTCGGACTTGGATATGTTTTATTAGTTCATGATAATGTTGTTTTTTTTTTGTTTTTTTTTCTTAATATTGTGTAATCAAAGTTGTGGTTCCTTCTCATTGTTATTATAAATCATAGACATAAAAAGTATAAGCTATCTTAAAGTCAAGTTTATTGTTTATCTGATATGATACCCATCTAAATTTATTTAATTATTCAACAAACCTTTTAAAAAAGCTCTCCAGTGTGTTATTGAGTTATAACGGATGAAGGGGAATAACCTTAGAAATTATCTAGAAGAAAGGGTTCAGACTATGAATATGTTGCGATGTTATATGTTTCTTTAATTCAGCTTAATCTGCAAAGCTTAAAATTAAACAACATGATCAATGCGTTTATCTAAGTACTTGTTATATATAGAACAAAACAGACCAGCTTTGGGGATCAGTTCTTACCTCTCTACAATCAGTCTAGAATAGAACATTTCTTTGTTTTCCGATTTCAAATTGTCGCGTAACACTGGTACATAAATACATTTTATCTGCACTTTCTGTAAAAAAAAATCAATTCTTCCAGTTCTTAAAAATAACCGTCAACCACCAACATTCGTAAGGATTCCACTAGTGAAAGTGTACAGATTAATTTGAATGAATATGTTTTCACGTTTGTAGGTGTACTTGAATGGCAATGGTTGGTAAGTAGAAATATATTTTTTAACAAATTACTTCAAAATACTTGAAGGGTTTCATGGTTTTGTCCGAAAGAAAATAAATCTTTTTTTCCAGTAGCACATTTTTGTTTAATGCAATGATCCACTAGTTTATGTTGAATAGCTATAATCTGTTTATTAACAGATTAAACTCATTGTCCAAACAGTAATATATAGTGTTGACTTATTTAATATTGAATCCGTTAAAACACTACAAACTATTTAAAGAGGTTAGCGAAATTGTGGGTTCTTTGAAGAATTACTCTCCTCATATTTTCTGTGCCAAACCATAGTCAATTTGTCAATTTGTCATTTTGTCTTGATTCTTATACTGGAGTAAATTAGGGGATTCTTTGTTTAACTTTTGCAATGTTTTGAACACAGTTAGTTTGCAGATAGCACTTTTTGTGCATAGAACAACTGTCGCCATTTGGAGTTATCGAACCGCTTTTTTATTCGACATTCTTTATGAAAGTTAAGGGACTTAGACCGCAATAACACCTTGTGTATGCAAATCCCCCGAGACCGTTTTAGAAATAGTTTTGCCAGATTGTTTTACACAATATAGTGTTCGCCTTAAATGATTTCAAATTGATTTTACATTTTGTACCATAATGACACATAATGAATGTGTGAACTCATCTGATACTATTTCATCAAAAGAAAACTGCTCATACATTTGTATTTAGTGTTTGATATATTACCAAAAATTGTACTTGAGCATTTTATACCAGTACTGTGAATTGAAACTAATAAAGAGGAGGAGTGAAAGATATCACAAGGACAGTCAAACTGAACATGCTTATAGATCGATATTAAACTTACGCCATGGATAAAAAGGAAAAAGACAAACAGATAATTAATAGTAGACAAGACACAACATATAACATACAAACTTAAAGAACCATGAATTGGACTTTTGAATTTTTGTCGAATGCAGTCGGTCTATGATAATTGATGTGTTTCGGGTATGACGTGTAATTTGAGGTGTATGTGCTGTCGTAGATTTCTTCAAGATGTCCGTTGTTATTCTGCAGTTTACAGGTCGCAATGAACTGTTATACTATACATGTGTGTTTCTTTGTAATGAGTGTTTTTACGTATTCCCGTTATGTAGTGTTTTCATATAAGCGGTATTGTTCAACATTGTCATATAAGCGTGGTTTGTTTTAAGGGTGGGGTTTTTTTTACAGATCATTGTTTTTGTTGAGGTATTTCCACAGTTTTTATTTCTTGTAACCCACATTAGTTCTATCTTAATCGATTTATGACTTTTCGACAGCTGTTGATACTGTTGTCATTATAAATGATGATTCCAAATACATATCATCAATCGGGATGTAGATAAATTTGACAAAATCGGTTTTATACCAAATATTTACTTTGTTGAGATTTTATTTTACAATTGTTTAAACTTCAGATCAATACTTGTATAGAATTTATTATGGAACTCTTCAGTATAACAAATCTCTAATGTCTTGACATTGAGAATAGAATCAAACTATACAGTATTATCACATTTTATATCTCTAACCGATTTGAAGAGATCAACAATATATTTTTTAGTTTAAGGAATGTTTGTATTTGTCCTCGGTTAGGTTATTCACAAAACTACAAGTCAAACAGCTTCACTTAATTGATTAATCTTTTCAAGATTCTTGGTTATTCTGCCTTTCATTCTTTTTTCTAATCTTGCAAAATACAACCGCATCTGTATATAGTGTTTTACAATGAATTGCAAGATTGAACTACTTGCTGTGTCCAATGTTCAACTAGGACATTTGTTTTTGTATGGAAGATTCTATGAGTTATACATAAATGGCTGTTAAAACACATTCACTAATTGTGAGTATCAGTTAAAGATTTATACATGTCACAGTTGTTAATATTATGTCATTTTAGTCCCTTGTGGAAAGTTTGCTTTTAACCTCATCACTTCTACATTAAACAGAGGTCCACATCGTCTTTGAAATATTTGATTTTATTTTATAATAATGAACCGAATATAAATATTTAATTGTCAAGATTAACACAGATTATTTACATATTTAAAAATTGCGCAATGATATCAGAATCACGAATACATGTATTTTTTTAAATGTTGTTTCTGCGTCTTTGTATTTAAATAAACGAAAATATTATTTTCTGAACTTTTGATTTTCACCATTTGGGCGCTATTTGAGGTATTACGTACACAAGTGGTTTGTTTTGTTAGGTTCACACGCGCACACGTATCACAACTCTACGATTCTATTTGAAATTTTCCTGTCTCGATCCCTTTTCCTAAACTACAAGACAAACCATAATTTGATGTTTGCTGGAGCTTCAGTAACAAAAGAAAGAATTGTGTTGTAAAACTATATGTTACATATCTAATCGTACATGCTGTTTGGCTCTCAAAATATGGAAATCAAAATATAAACTGATTTAAATCTGGATCTGTATTTTAATCAGATTGAGAAGTTTGCATTTGCATATTATCTTGAGATTTTCTTATGGCTGTAATAATGCCAATCCGCATATGAATTTAAGCATAATAGAAAAATATATATTTAAAACTTCCCATTGCATGATCATTGCCTGTGTCGAAGCATTGTGTTTATTGTAATTCCATAGCCGTATTGTATAGTCTTATTCTAAAGATTTGTGTTTTATAGTTACATGTTACAAAAGTACTGGTGTAATGCTATAAATGTATCAATGTAATACGATCAGAATGTATCAAGAGCTATTAAAATGTTTTCATCCAGAATGGTGCAAAACAGTACCTAGTGTAATTTTATCAGAATGTATCCAGTGTAATGCAAGGAAACAACTTCCTCGCAAAGGACCGAAGCTCATAAAGTCAGCAATAAACTCAGGACTTTGAAAAAGTTCGGAGAGCCGACAACCTTGCTTAGAAAATTGGAAGAGAAATTATGTACTGCTGTACGTACTGCTATACGAGATTACCTTGTGTATAGGGCCATACAAATTGTTCCTGAATGTTATAATTACGATGTGCCTGCATTGTACTATTACGAGAAAACAAGGTCCAGTGTCTATAATTTTAAAATTATTTTTGAAATTAAGTACTTTGAGTCATTTACAGAAATAAAGGAAAAATCTTTTGTAGAACATTAAGACACCCCAGCTAACTAACTGAATGTAGAAGATGTGTATGAGCAATTATAGAGTCATTCGCTATAATCACAGGAAGATAGTTAACGGATGTATCTTATTAAATAATATAAATTTTGGTGACTAAATATATATTGAACGAATCTATCCCACCGAACAAGAGATAAAGTTTACCACATATACAGTTAAGTCTGCCTCATATCTTGACTTTCATATAGATTTGACAATGAAGGTCTGTTGAAAAAAAAGTTTTATGACAACAGAGATGATTTCAGCTTCCCAATATGCATACCCCGCCGGAAGACCTGCGATTATCCCCAGCTTTTGGTTGGGCTCGTGTTGCTTAGTCTTAAGTTTCCTATGTTGAGTCTGCTGTACTATTATTGTCTGTTTGGTTTTTTTTATTTTTAGCCATGGAGTTGTCAGTTTATTTTCTATCTACATGTTTTAGTGTCCCTCATTTATATTTAGCTCCTCTCTGCATGTATGAACCCGTTCTTAATATGTTTTTGATAAAAAAAAAATCAAATGAGTCTGATTACTCCGTAAATTTCAAGATTTATAACTTATTAATTTGGCTATGCGAAGGTCATTACATAAAAAAAAATAGTATCAGACGGTTTATATTATTCTTCCTCTAATTTACTGTTCAGTTAATGTGCTCTCTAATGATAAAACTGTTTTGTACTCCAAAATGACGTAGTGTGTGCATGAACATCATAGTGTCATCAGAGATAAACGAAAATGAAAATATTTGCTCAATTAAACACATTTTTTAAAGGATATATGCAATGAAGTAATTACATTTTAATAACTAATTGAATATATAAATAAAAAATAAAATAGTCGTGTCTCTATCTTCATTATAGCTTTTGTAGTATTTTGAGTGGAAAGAAAGTAAAATCACAAACATTCAGAACTCGGAAAGGCCATATTCAAATGGCAAAACCAAAGTTGAAAAATAAAAGTTGAAAAACCAACGATTGCCACTTGGATACATGCTTCTGATTTGAAACAGGAATGTGGAAAATGTAGAGGGGTGAAACTTTGTTACGTTTTACATGTAAATAAAGATTCTAAAACTTTAGTCCTTAGCGTAACTTGTGAAGGCTTTAAAAACAAATTAATATATAATTGTTTTTTACACAAGTCATGTTATACTTCAGATAATATTGCATTTGGTTATCGGAATAAATATACTGTATGAATTTTAAGTATTACTCCAACTAGCTTTACTTATAAATGTGGTACATTCAAAGCATGGCATTTTCCCACTTTATTTGTTTGTACCTTCGTACTTTAAATACAAATTTATACAAAAATTAAATTATCTTTTATATCTTAAACACGTTAAACCTCAAATGTCCTTGATGTACTTACATGTCTATTTTACATCGTTTATCTAATGTTCTAATGCCGTCTGAAGGCCAACAAAAATCAACGATAAAATGTATTGCGTATTTTACCTTTTTCAGTCTTTTTATCCAAAATGCAGACTGATAAAGAGTTTTGGCAATTTGAATAACGATTAGATATTTTCTGTAAATTGCTTATTAAAGGTTATCTGAAATTCCTTGGTTTAAGCAAACCTAATTTGAAGAACCGACACCCATAATAATAAACTAAATGTAAAGTGTTATCCGGTGTACATGGTGTATATATCGTTCTTTTTACTTTTTCTATGCTATGTAAGTAATATGGCATTATATCATATTAACAACAGTTTGAGGTTTAAGTCATATTACACATTTGAAGATCAGATTTAAATGCAAATAGCTTCAGATATATCCTAAAACTATTGTAAAGACTTCATGTTAGAATGGAATAGGTCTGAACTCCTGTATTTTGAAGAATGAACAGAACAAAGGTTATATTGAATCATTATCCTACATAGCAGCACCATAAGAAAAATTCACGATAATTCATTAACTAATATATATGTTAAGGTTGGTAAATAAATTAATTTTTCGAAATTTTCATGTTATTTATATATTTGTTTTCAATCAATAATATGTTACAAGCAAATTAACATTATATTACAGTTGGTACTTTAAAAAAATTAATCTAAAATAAGAACCTGAATGAAAACTAAGTTTAGTCCTCTTTTTGTCAACGTGTACCCTTATTCGTGTTAAGTAATCTCCATATATCTTCGTGAGAAGAGTAAAAGCAGCTATCATAATCGTTTAACAACGTGGAACGTTATATATAGCTCATATTATCTCGTTGAAAAATTCAAATTCGGTTACTGTGTGAAAGATGTCTATTCTTACGAACTCGAAATAAAGGATACAATAGATATAACTAGGTTCGCTTCATATCTTGATTTTCATCTAAAATGATCATTGTGACTACATTTGTAAATATAATCGGTTAAAACATTATACATCTTTGAGTAATTGGAATTCGAAGTTTCTTTGTTTAGCGTCACTGATGAGTCTTGTGTAGACGGAACACGCGCCTGATGCAAATACAAATTATGATGCCTATGATGAGTTTATTTCATATCCAACATAAATATTGACACTTTTCATCACTGAAGAGAAATACATTTTCGGAATGCGCATCTGTTGCAATACGATTGGTGTCAATTGTTGTTTTTGCAGAGCGTAATTGTATCAATATATTGCGTTTATTATGTAACCCTATTTGATGTGCCAAAAGAAATGCACTCACGTGTGCTGATTTTCCATTCCTCATGTATTTATATCGTTCTTTAATTATAATTATCAAATCAGTACATTGGATACACATGCTAGTTGGGTTGTGGTCTGCTTTGCTGAAGGTGTATTGAGCATTGTGAAAATTGATATGTTTTATGAGAATGCATGAATGGGTGGTGAATACTCAGCTAGTAAATAATTACTGGTCTCTATACATTTTGACTGACGATAACACAGTGCAAGGGCTGGTCAATCTACGTTTCATTTCTTTAATTTTTCTGTAACCTTTTTTTCATAGTCATTATGTTAACTTTATAGAGTAAATGAACCGATAAAAAATGACTGTTAACCTTTATTTGATTTGAAAAAAAAAGAAATTAATACAATATGGGTAAATTCATCTATCGTTAATAAAAAAAAAAGAACAGAGGTTACCAATTCAAGACTGTAATTAGATTAATAATGTGTATTGAATTTAAGATTGGTTGAGTCATCAATCAAAACTAAATAATATTGATATACACATATGCACATTCATGGCTCTAGAATCTGTCGATATCTGTATATGTTTTTTGACTGTTTAAGACATCTTTACACTAAATCCTTTGGATGTTGGATGTGTTCTAAATAGTCTTAGATGCATATTTTTTATGAGTTGGTGAGCTTTGAACTAGCTGTCAGTGACGGCGAGAAATATCCGAGCTGTAATGAGTGTGCTTTTGTGTACATCATGAAAATGTACCCAACCAATACCTGTAAACAATCATTTCATATATAATAATCAAGAACTTCAAATCGTAAATTCATACGTTTACCTTGGAATGTTGATGCACTTTAACGGGAAATTCTTACACACGCAAAAGCGACTATCCCAACAAGGATTAAGAGCTCTCTCATCACTCTTAAAATGTTTAGATAATATTTACATCTCTATAAAGCAACAATGTTTTCTTTATGACAGTATGGTTGGATCGGTACTGAACTATTCTTCCGAAATATGGGGTTTTCACCGTGCCAACGACATAGAGATTATTCATAACCGTTTTTGTAGGTTTGTTTTAAAATTAGGTAAACGTGCTCCTATAAGTTTTCCTTGTGGCGAACTTGGTCATCTACCTATGTATGTTTTGAGAAAACAATTAATCTTAAAATATTGGTAAGTATTGTTACATATAAACCAGCTTTTGTATATGATGTATATAAAATTTTATATGACGATGCAAATCATGGTAAAATTAATTGGGCATCTAATGTGCGTGATTTTTTATTTAGTCTTGGAATGAACCATATTTGGATTGAACAGAATACTATTGATATATCGTTTGATGTTATAAAGACACGCATTAAAGACCAATATCTACAAAAATGGTCAGCAGATATATGTGACTGTGAGAAATTAAGTGTGTATAGTAGCATAAAGTTTGATTTTTGTCTTGAAAATTATTTTGACTACATTAATAATAGTAACATTCTTACAAAACTACGAAGTGGTACATTGAAACTTAATGTCGAAGTTGGTCGCTTCTCTGATATACCAAGAGAAATGCGTCTTTGTGTATGTTGTAATATGCAATGTGTTGAGAACGATTTTCATTTTGTATTGGTATGTCCAGCATATAGGGCAATTAGAATATTGTTTTTGCCACGCTATTATTGTTCATGGCCTACTATTTTTAAACTATCTTGATTGTTGAAAGCTAATTCTAGATCTCTAACGATTAAGCTCTGTAACTATTTAAAGAGTGCATGGAAAGCTAGATCTGATATTATAGGTTAGCTACATTATGTATGTTATTATTGTATTGTTCTCTGTTACCAGTCTTTTGTCACAATATGTATATATTATGTATTGCCATAGCATGTTCTATATGCTTTTGCAAATAAAATTCATTCAATACCAAACTGTGATTGTTTTAGATGTACTTCTAATTGTATTGATCTGATGAGTTATTCCTTTTTTAACTAATTGCTTTAGTTTGTTCTTCACCACTATTTGAAGTTATGTAGAGGGTTGTTGCCAACAAAATAGTTTAACTACTCTCCATTATTTGAGTGCATGTTCGACGTCAGGCGGCTGTTATTCAGTAGTTGTCGATTGTTGTTGTTTAAAATATTTGTTTTTCGTTTCTGATCTTATACACAAGTTAGAACGTTAGTTTTCTCATTTGAATTGGTTTTCATTTGTCATTTCGGGACCTTATCGTTAACTATGGGGGTATCTGCTTTGTCTTATTGTCAACCAAAGCACTTCTTCGTTGTTATATTTCATATAAGCAAAAACAGACATACACACATATACTGGCAAAGCATTAGGATAAACAATAAAAATCCAGGCTCGTCAATATATTATCAGGAACTGCAATAGAGATGATTTAAATTTATTTCATATGTTATTTGAAAAAAAATCATTTAAAAAAGATTGTATTACATATTTTTAACAAGTCACAATATACAGAAATATTTGCAATTGCATCCATATCCGTTTCTTCATTTAGTTAACTTAGTCGTGTTTCTAGTTTTTAGAAAATCAAAGATACTTTGTCAATAAACGGATAGATAAACTCATTACTGTTGTTCTAAAATTAAACCTGTCAATTGGACGAAGCAGCAAAATTACACACGCTGAAATAACACAACAGTCTTTCTAGAGAATACCGCCGAAATGTCCTAACGTCGAAATTCCTCAATTTATGGCAGATTCAACCTTTACAGAATTATCACCACGTTTATATCTTTGTCCGATTGAAAAAAGCGAATATTAAGTGTTTACTGACTCTACAAAAATTCTAAAATATGAATAAGAATTAAAATCTTTTTATTTTGATTAGTAATCGAATTAATTTTTTTCTGAATCACAAGTCATATAGCTTGATTCAATTGTTTTCAATATTTTTGGTTATTCTGTCTTTTTCTAATATTATGCATAATACTACAGCATGAATATATTTAGAAAATCTCCGTGAAAGGCATTAATGTCGTGATATTTTAATTACAACAATATAGGGAGAGTTTGTGACAATTGATAGCAAACTTTCACTATATTCTGTGAACATAGTTCGTCTGAAATAGATGTAAGCTGCATAACAGATCCTATCGCAATGAAATAATGTCTGTTGCAATCATTACTACAAGTTTTGATTGAAATGAATGAGTTAAAAGCATATCCACAAACGACCATATCCGTCCATTTTGATGACAATTATTTATTTCATCTGGTATGCTGAGCTTAAGTTCAAGCACGATGTAAACAGGTATTTGTCTTCAAAGGGCGTATGTTTGGACAAAAAAGATAGCATGCTTTCAAAGTAAATAATATTTATTGTAAAACTGTCACATGAAAACTTGTATATACGAGTTGGGTATTGACATAGGGATTATATCCTAAATTTATTTTATACATGTTGATGAGCGTTATCAGAAACACTCGTTGATCAATACATGAATGTGAAGAGTATAACGTAAAGGTTAGGATCGAATTAAAGGGAAGACCATTTTAATTACGGAAACCATCACGTATGACAAACATGATCATATTATACATCATTTATCAAATCATTTTGTTTTATTAAATGACAGTTTCTAACACATTTGAGTACTTTGGTTCAATAACAAGGTTATTTAATTACATTTTTTAGTCTGCGTTCAAATCAAGTTTTAAAAGTGTCGAGAAATATGGATCGCTGAGGTAGAATTACAGTACAGTCTAATATAGATAAAAAAAAAATAGGAGAACACAGAACTATAAAATATCGCATCTTTTTGAAATTTCCAAATAGTATTATAAAATTATTTATTTCATTGTCATCCACTATACAAAATGTAATGGTTAAACCAAAAAAAGTTTTTTTAAACAATAAAAATGAAAGTGGGCATGGGGCATATACCAATAAAACAACAGCCATACCAAAGACCAAAAAAGCCGAAGACCACCAACTGGTTGAACTTTGCGAGTAATCTCGCGCCTGAGACAGCTCTCAGATGGTTCCCCTATAAAAGAAATGTGTACTAGTTTACTTGAATGGGCGTATTACCAAAGAATGCTTTAAATTCAATATTTGTTTATTGATTTATTAAAACGCGAATAGGATTAACATAACCAAAGAAATTGTCTCTTCTATTGTAATTAAAGAAGACAGACATATTGGTTATATTTAAGTCATGTGAGTCGGGTAATCAATTATTTTTCTTTTAATAAAGTTTAAAATATTAATCCGTAAGACAAGTATAAATCAGCAGATGCATGCATGTATTTACACTCTGATCACTTTATGGAATGCACTTTGTAATTATATACAACACAGTACATGACGAAAGACCGAATTAAAATTTTAGCATATTCGATGTATGATTCAACTCACTTTACATTTTAAGAGCACAGTAAACCATTGCAATATAACATACTATATTTGTATGACACGTAGAGCTACACCTTTATTTTTTTATATAAAATAATTTCAAAGGTACCAGGATTATAATTTTGTACGCCAGACGCGCGTTTCGTCTACATAAGACTCATCAGTGACGCTCAAATCAAAATATTAATAAAGCCAAATAAGTACAAAGTGGAAGAGCTTTGAGGATCCAAAATTCCAAAAGTTGTGCCAGATACGGCTAAGGTAATCTATGCCTGAGATAAGAATATAAAAATGAGGTCCAACTGCAGCCGATGTTTTAGTCCATTTTAAACGTAACAACCTAAAGAATAAATTCACACGAATTGCTTGAATTGTAAATGAAGTAGGCCAGTAAGATTTTTCAACATCGCATCAATCAACCATACCAAAATTTATGCAGTCAAACTAATTCAGTTATAAATATGACATAAACTGGTTATCTTTAAATTGCATTTCCTGTGTCTGCTTTGACAACTGGTAAAATTGTTGCCGGTTTGACGTGCATTTAGAAAAAATGCACTGACAAATAATTATAACTTATATATATAACGCATCAATATTAATTGCCAGAGCTGCACACTGGGTGCCGAAGCTGTTTGAATTGGAAGTTCTACTCTGTGTATTTTTGTGGATAATGTTTTATGAGAATGAATACAGATGCAAACTGGACTGGTACATATTTACTGGTCCCTACTCGTTTTGATTTAAGATGACAAAATACAAGGAATGTTAGGTCTAGAATTTACTGTAATTCGTTTGTTCAGAATGAGACTACAAACGTCATAAACTTTATATACCGATACAGATAAAAATTGATGTTTAATTTTCAATTTGATTAGATAAATATTATAGATTGAAATATAGAGGAAAATGTTATTAACCATTTTGCAAGTACAATCTATTACAGTTTAAATGAACATTTTTAATTCAATTTGTCTTATACCACGTTCCATTTTTTGTGAATAGTAAATTAACAAAAAATACCAGGTAAAATCATAAACGAATAAAACACATCTGACCATGATGAGATAGGTTAGAGTTCATTTATTTTGTTAATAATGTTTTAAAAAAAGTTTTAGAATGATTTTATAGAATAAATTTTTGAACTTTTATTCCTGGTTTCTTTGGGTATTATGTATAACTCCTGACGTTTTGTTCTAATGATTATGCACAATGTTTTATAATTTCATTAATGATACATTTTTACTGGAGTTACAAAAAAGTAAACATAATTTCTGAAAACTTCAAGGAGTATGCCAGCCGGATTTTACAAATATTCTGTGCAAATTAATTCATATATAAAATCACATCTTTTATAATTGCGTTTTATATTTGCATACATTACGACTGTTACGTTATACGTTAATACAATTTATTTTGAATGAAACTGCATTGTCTCGGAGTAATAATCGTGTTATATTTACATTTAATTGTAGAATTACAATTTATAGAAAATTGTATGAAAATTTAAAAGTCCAATGTAGCAAGGGGTAAACAAATATACTAAACCAAATATTAATTACAGCGCTACACAATTATCTTACTTAAACTTCGTTTAACGCTTGCCAAAGTTGGGCGTCCGTTTGGCTGTGCGGGATGTATTAAATTTGCAGCATGTCCGATCGGAATTAGGACGTCAAATTCAATGCCTCGTGTAAAGATTGAAATAAAGAATTTTGTTTTATAATGTCAACATAAAATATAATTTGTATAATTGTTCATATGTATTTAATATTTTCTCATTGGCATTTATACATTGTACCACACATCTTCGTTTAAGTTTATTTTTTCTTTACTTAACCTTTTGATATGTCGCTGATACATATCAAGGACTTATTTAAACTACGTTTCAGCAACTTTGTTGCGCAAGTTGTTTTACACATTATTATCAAACTTCCGATAACATATCAATAAACGGGAACTTATATGTATCTGATGGCGTGTTATCGCGTTGTAAACATCCTTCGAGGTGTTTATAATAAGTGATAAAGATTGATAATAATGATAACATTTTGAATTCTCCGAATCGAGGATATATTAATTTTTAATTTATATTTTCTGTAAACCATAATTTCTGATTTGATACAACTTCTTCCTTAACAAAAATGTCCTTGAAGATAAAAGAAATCGGTCTCTCTTAATATAGACAAATTTATATATTAACTAAAGAGAATAAAGTACATAAATATTTTTTTGTAATTATCAAATCTGTTAACTTTTAATATGTAATATCAATGGTGTATATGAGTTAAGCTAATCAGTAAATATCAATTATTTCATATATTTTACATGTGGTGTGTTTATTTGGTTTTTTTTTTCGTTGTTGTTGTTTTTTGTATTCATATTTTGATGTTGTCGTTTTTATTGTGATTTTAAAATTGAAGTTCAGAGCTTTACTTGTGACGACGCTCTTAAAAAGATTAAAAATGTTTTTGGTTATACTTTAAGGATATATTGTAGGTAATATCATCACAGCAAATAGATGTTCTTGAACTGATTTCTAATAGTTCCAAGCATAATATTTCTAATTAATTTATATTTTCTGAAATGAACAAAAAAATAACACGACAGGTGCTGTATACGGTTCAGGAAATGCTAACCTTCCGGAGAACCTGATTCATTCCCGGTTTTAGTGGAGTTCGCGTGGTTTGTTAATTATTATTTATAACTGTTGATGTAAATGTCCTTTGGTTTTGTGAATCTGTGTTTACTCCTTGGTTTTGATTGTTATTGTCTTCCTTTGAATTTGAAATCTAAATAAATATATAGAAATAAACACAAACTTTCAGGTTAAATTTCAACCACCCCTTCCCCCTTTGTCTATGCAGTTGATAGTCGGCTTGACCAACTTACCTATCTCGTAAATTTATACAAACGTAAGACATTTGTACATCAGGGGATATATCCATTTACTTGGACTATGTACATTTGAATAAATGCACTTTGAAATTACATACAACCTACTTTAAGACATAAGGCTGATAAAACTACCAAAGTTGTAAAAGCATGTTAAAAATTAAAAAAAAATAATGCATAGACTTTAATGTGATAACAGCTCACCAGTTAAACGTGTACGCATTAGGGCAAGTGGTTACCCGGCATAAAAGAACAAAAATATCGATTAGGAAGGAGTTTGACCAATACAGTCAAGATTTTATCCAAAACGTGGTATTTTTCAACACTACCAAATGTTATATAACTACATAAACAATCTAAACAATACTTATTTTAAACATTTAAACATAAGACATTTTTCCTGTCAACTATCTGTTTCCTGTTTTAATCAGTTATTACTGTTTGTTTCTTCTTTACAACGTTGAACAACATTAATTCATTTTAAACATATGTTTTTAAGAGACGAGATCCTAACTATATGACCAACACTGCATGTTGTCGATTAAGTTTAAGCAAAAACGTATACTTCTTAGATTTCCATCCAAAGGTACCAAATCATTCCTCTAAATTACATCATTCTTACTTTGTGTTTATTGAGTTTGTATCTGTATTAAATATCGTTTCACATATGTTTCCTTCAAATATTTTACAAAATTTCTGAACTTCAATATTATGGAATTTCAAGGTGAGTTACAACTTTAGTGAATGTATTTCCTTTCTTAATGGATATTACATGTAACAAAAGTAGAGCATAGAATTATGCATTTTGAAATAAATATGAATTATTACAAAATTCTTCGTTATTCATAGTTAAAAACATCAGACCTGATTTATTTAATTATCGTTTTAATATATATAGTTGAAATAAATTTAAAAATACGGAAAATTAAAATGGAATTTCAAACAAAAATAAAAATTGATAAGTAATAAAGATTACAGAATCATATACTTGAATAAGTCGTATATGACTTCCCGTTTTGTCTGTTGGCTGCTCATTACGGCAGTACAATTTTTTTTTATATTTTTATACCTATTCTTTGTTTGCTTATAACCATAAAATTACATGTATGGTAATTCGTGCATTTAAACAAACGTTTATTATTAGTTGTGTTTTCTACAATATACAATAAAATAAACACAACACGTTTAACTTAAACATTAATTTGCATACAATTTTGTGGGACATAGTATTACAAAAAGATTATTTAGAATACACATGTGCAATAGTTCCTATTTTTCAAAGTGAGAGTTATTTGCATAATTGTATGTTTTATGTATAATCAAAAAAAAAATCTAGAATAAGATTTAAATTTATTTTACAAGGTTTTTATAAAAACCTAAAATAATATTCAAATGCATTAACACACCAATACTTGTTTAAAAATGTAACTAATAATTTTGGGTGGTATTTTATTTAACTAACTGCACTGCTATGTTTTAATCGTAATGATAATTTTTCAGAAGGGCGGGTCCAAGTAGTAACTCTCTTATCCTATCAAAACTCTCCAATGTATAATAAGAGGACGTCAAGCGTTGATAATAAGGATAAAGTTATCAGTCTTGTGACTTTATTTATCTTTTTTTATCAATTTAAAGGTAGGAAGAGATGATATTTGACTTTTGCAACAACCGTAAAGTGCGTACAAGTGATAATTGGTCCTCTTAAACACCCATGACATAAAGTAGATAGATATCAGTCACCGCGGGAACCATTCGCCCACATACATTTGTGTGTCATGTGATAGTGTTATTAATTTCATCATTAAATTCTTTTCATCTTAAGGGAGACGATTGAGATTCTTATTTAACCCTTCTACATGTACATATAACATGTATAAGTCAGCAAATCTTTTTCTACATCTTGATACTTTTGCTATCTTTCGATTTTGATTTCGGAATCTGTTGTTGATGGTTTTTTCATTGTTTTGTCTGATCTACGTGCCGGCATTTGGGACATATTAAATTTTGACAAATCTTAAATTATCCATTGCTGATGACTGCACTACAAAATCATTTTTTTCTAGGGCATAAAATCGTTTCGATGCTGTTTTAATAAATTGGCCCAACATCTCCATATCATCTTATTGATCTAGATGCGCACTTCATTTTATGTAGGTTTTTCCCAAAAATTCATCTCTCCATATCAAAACAGTGGATATTTGTGATAGCATTTTTCGAAAGTAATGATTTTTCACATACATTTGTACGTTATTAAATTTTCGGTATACGAAGTTTGATTCATTTCCCGTAATTTAACATAATTTGCAAAGCTCTCTGCACTGCTTATCGGAGAAAAAAGCATTTGTTTTTCACGAAGTTTTTCGCATACATTTAGTTATTCCATATTCATTGTGTGTTCCTATGCTTATTAAATCAGCACCACTATGAAGTTCGTTAACAATTGAAATAATTATGTCTATTGTCACTGCTCAGATATTATGCTATGATAGTAGTTTTTCAATTCGAGATGCATACTGGGTATTAACCAATAAATAGTTATAAGAAGATGTGGTTTCAGTGCAAATGAGTCAACTCTCCATCCAAGTTACAATATGTAAAAGTAAACCATTACAGACTAAAGTACTGTCTGCCACACGGAGCCTTGGCTAACACCAACAAGAAAGCTATACAGAGTCTTATAAATGATCAGTGTAACACCATTTAAACGGGAAGACACATTACTCATAACTTATGGTTTAGTAAAAGTGGAATAGATGTTGTACCTACAACATGTAGATTGTTGCTATCAATAATGAATGATAAGGCTAAGAATATTGTAGATACGTTCAATAACGCTGTGTATTTCCTTTGATTCGATCACCGAAAAAAGCCATATACGTGTATAGGATATATATTCTCCCTCGACATTACAGATGTCTTTGTATTTTGATTGAGCTGTTGCGACTGTTTGTTATTGACTTGAACGTTCTTACGTGTACCTACAATTATGAAATAAACCGAATCTAGCAATGCATATCCCCATTGAAAAATATTCACGTAGGATAGTCACGACAAAGCATTGCCCATCGTACATGTCTTACAAACCAAAATTAATGATTTTGTTCTAAGTACCAAGTTCTCAGATATGCATTGAGCAATTTATTATTTCTTTATTTTAATTTTTCTGTGAATCGTTTAGTAAGCTCATGAAAATGGGTTTTTTTCTTTCTTATAAATATTGTATAATTAAAATTGTGGTTCCTTCTCATTGTTATTAGAAATCATAGACATTAAAAGTATGAGCTATCTCAGAGTCTAGCTTATTATTAATCTGACAAATTACCCATCTAAATTAATTTGATTATTTAAAAAAAAGAAGCTTTCTTGTGTTTTATTGAGTTATAACGGATGAAGGGGAATAACCTTGGAATTAATCTAGAGAAATAAAGTTTTGAATATGAATTTGTTTCGATTAAAGATTTGTTTTAATTCAGCTTACTCTGCAAAGCTTGAATCCAAACAGCATGATAAATCCGTTTATTTAAGTACTTGTAAACTATCAGACCAAAACAGATCAGCTGTGGGAATCAGTTCTTACATATATTTTTGTCCGAAAGCGAATAAATCTTTTTTCCAGTAGTACATTTAAATGAAAAGAACCACTTTTTATGTTTAATATATATTATCTGTGTATTAAACTCATTGTTCAAACAGTTATATTCATTGTTAACTTATTGCATATTGGATCCGTTAAAACACTACTAATTAATAAAAGGGTTAAGTGAAACTTTGAATACTTAGTATACTTTTCCCCTCAAATTTTCTGGGCCAAACAATAGTCAATTTGTCAGTTTGTCTTTACTTTTATACATGAGTTGATTGGGGATAATTGATTTAAGTTTTGAACACAGTTGGTTTACAACTAAATCTTTTTATGCATAGAACTATTGTCATCATATGTAGTTCTATGCATATCTAATTTCACACCGCTTTTTTATTCGACTTTCATAATAAAACTTATGGGTCTTAGACCATGTGTTTGCATATGTAACGCAATAACACCTTGTGAATGGAAATCCTCCGAAACCAATTGACAAAAAGTCTCGCCAGATTGGTTTAAACAATGTTCAGTTCACCTTAAATTGATTTCTATTTGAGATGACAATGACACATTATAAATGTGTGAACTCATCTGATACCATTTTATCAAAAGGCAATTGCTCATGTTTGGTAAGATAGTTTACCAAAACTTGTAATTGAGCATTTCATACCAGTACTGTGATTCAAAACTAGTAAAAAAGGGGCGAATTGTAGCAAAGAGAAAGTCAAACTCATCATGCTCATAGATCGAAAATAAACGGACAACGCCATTGTTCAAAAGGAAAATGACAAACAGACAAATTATAGTACACAAGACACAACACACAAAACTAGAGACTAAGCAACATTATTTGTAATTTGGAATTTTCACTTTTACAAATCCAGTCGGTATATCAGAATTGGTGTGTTTCGGGTTTGAAGTGTAGTTAGAATTGTCTGTGCTGTCGTTAATTCATTTGATTTCGGTAGTATTTAACATTGCCATATAAGCGTGTCATTCAGCTAGCCATACAACTAGGTTCAAACCACCATATGTTCTTAAAATATCATGTAAAAAGTCAGAAATTTGAAAGTTGTTATCAAATTGTCCGTTTTTTTGTATGTTAGGATGGTGGTTTTTTTGGTGGGTTTTTTTTGGCAGATCATTATTTCAAAGTTTTAGTTTGTAACCGGCATTTGTTCTCTCTAAATCAATTTATGACTATTCGACAGCGGTAAACTGTTGCCATTATAAATGACACTTCCGAATACAAAGTAGTTTATATTATCATTTGGGATGTAACTAAATTGAAAAAAAATTGGTGCTATACAAAATGTTTACTCTGTTGAGATTTTATTGTAAGTATACGACATTTTTCAGTAGTTCAAATGCAGGTCAAAACTTGCATGGAATTTAGTGTGGAACTCTTCGATAAAAAATCTCTGTTTCTGAGAATAAAATCAGACTATACAGTTTTACCACATTTTCTCTCTATCCGATTTAAAGAAAGCAGATATGAATGAGAAGGAATATCATATATGAATCATAAACACATAAAACTGACACCTTTAACGTAATGACAACCCAATTTGTTTAACCCAACCAATGTTCCTCTCCGAGAAAGGCTTTCAGGTTTTATTTTTAACAACACATTTGTAAAAAGTTTTTGACAATGAATTGTAAAATTGAACTACTTGCTGCTTCCAATTTTCCACAAGTACATGTTTTACTGTATGGAAGAGCCTATGGGTTATACAAGAATGACGGTTATAATCATGACTACAGGTAGGATATGGGTACATGTGTATAGAAAATATAGATCCTTAAATAATGATATCACTTAATCTTGACGACATTCAACGTTTGCATTACTTTGCACAATCTGAAGTTCAAATTTGAGATTAACACGCATTTGGCTTCAAACGGTTGAAATTTTGAAAAAATTGTTAGTCTAATATCAAAATAAACAACATTTGTTTTATAACTGTCACACGTAAAACTTGCGTAAACTGGTTGATATTAAAAGTAGGGATTAGTATCAAAATATGTATTTCATACATGTAGATGAGCACCCATTGATCGAAATAGGAATGCAAATAGCATTACGTAAAAGGTTAGGGTTGGATAAAAAAAAAACATAAATCATTTTACGAAAACTTGTAATACGATTAAATTCAATGATTTTGCAAATAAATGCCGACTAAAATATATTATACAAAAAAAGCGCACTTCACGAAATTTTGTTCCTGTTCAGAAATTTTAAAATTCGTTATGAAGGAGACAACCTTCGAATTCGTAGCCTTCGATATCTTTTCATTTATAAAAGAACAATTAAAATTTGGTGTTTCATCAAAACATTTATTCGGTATATTTTTAAAATACTATTACTAGTTTGAATATATACATTTTTTAAAATAATAATGATATTATAAAATATAAATTGTATATTTTGTTATTTGTTATTTGTTTTATATAAAAAAAGGTGAAATCAACACAATACTGAAAATTTATATTTTTTCCAATTGGTAATCGTGCCTTGTACCCCCACATCTTAATTTAAGTTAATTGTCTTCTATTCTTCACCTTTTAATATGTCCTTCATATATACTTAGGACTGATTTAAAATCATTATCTGTATAAATTGTTTACACGTTATAATCGAACTTCCGATAATATATATCATTAAATGGAACCTATATGTATTAAATCGCGTTTTATCACGTTGTTAACATCCTTCTTGGTGTTTGTAATAGGTGATAATAATGATAAAATTTTGAATTCCGTGAATCGAGGATATATTTAATTGAATTTTAAATTTTCTGTAATCCAATTTTTCTGATTCGACACGGCTACTTCCTTGACCAAAATGTCCTCGAGGATAAACAAAATCGGTCATTCTCTATAAACAAACATTCATTTATGTACACTAGATTGATATGTTTTTTTAACCCTGTATCTGTACCTTTATTTAACTTTTTTGTTGTTACTAAGTCTTTCTTGAGTAAAAAAAAATGTAAGTATATATGTTTGTCCAATTAATATTCGGTCGTAGATTGTATCTTTGAATATGTAATATCAATGGTACGGATGAGTTAAGTATACCATTAAAATAGTAATAATTTTCTGTCTAATATATGTTGGCTTTTTAAGTTTGGATTTTTTCAACTTTCTAATTTTTTCAATATTTCAATATTTAACCTATTGAGTTTTTAAAATTTAGGTCCTGACTTTGACTTGTGATGGCT
Source organism: Mytilus trossulus (assembly GCF_036588685.1). Lineage (NCBI taxonomy): Eukaryota > Metazoa > Mollusca > Bivalvia > Mytilida > Mytilidae > Mytilus > Mytilus trossulus. Next base: position 36,773,587 of record NC_086380.1, on the reverse strand, counting down.
TCCCGAAAAATGCATATACATTTGTACATGTTTTATGTTTTATGAGGATATGTATGTTGACCATAACAGCAAATGAATGTTCTTCAAATTATGATACTAATAGCTTTAATAATAATTCAAAGCATGATATTTTTAACTTTATTGTAAAATCAAAATAAAATATATAAACATCGTCACAAATATTTAATTCCGACCCCCCCCCCCCCCCTCTTTCTTTTAAACATACAGCTGAAAGACGTTACGATTGGCCTGACCTTCTTATCTATCTCGTTTATCTAAAGTTGAGTTAACTGAGAGATGTGTTGTACTACATCAAAAAGTCTAGTAACCAGTGAATAATGAGCTTGTATTTTTGTTAAAGATCGCTATACATAATTTCTTCAAATCCTTAACATCAAATCTGGTCTTAAGTATCATGGAATTTCAAAGTTATTATCAACATAGTTGAATCTATTTCTTTTCTAAAAAATATATCAACAACATTATATGTACAAACCATTCATATATTTTTAGCGTCGAAGAATGAAAAAGTAGATCATAAGTTTTTAGTAATAAATCGTGTGAAATATTGAAATACAAAAAAAATCATTAGTCCTGATGAATTTGTTTTTCGTTTAATAAAAACAATAGTATTTCAAACAAAAATATAAAGTTACAACCAATAAAGGGTATAGGGTCACATACTTGAGTGTCTAATAAACAAGTCTAATATGCGTTGCTGTATGATCAGTTGGCTGTTTACGGCAATACATATAATTTTAAATATTTACATCGTTTGTTTGTTATTATCAAACAACATAAAGGTATATGATAATTCGTGTTTACTAGAAGATATTTATTTTGTTTTCTAAAATATCATGAATTTTATAAAAATAAACAATACTAAAATTGATCAATATTATTAGTTAACAGTGCTTTACATACAATTGTCTTTACTTAGCAGTTCCTAATTATCAAGGTGATAGTTATATGTATATACATTTATTTAAGCTATAATCAAAAATAAATTAATACAGATAACTCTTATTTACCAACGTATTGATCAAAACTAAAATTAATAAGTAAATGCACTAATATAACAAAACTTGATTCAAAATAGTTACTAATAATGAGAGTGAAAATTTTGGAAGGCATTTCAATAAACAAATTGAACTGCTATGTTTAAACCGTGTTAACAATTTTTCGAAAAGGCGTGGCCAAGTAGTTACTCTCTTGTCCTATCAAAACTGTCCAACATCTGATTTAATAAAAGGACGTAAAGCGTTGATAATAAGAATAAATTTATCAGTCTTGTGACTTCATTTATCTTGTTTTGTCAATTCCAAGGTAGGAAGAGATAATATTTGTTTGATGCAACACCCACAACGTATGTACAAGTGATAAGTGGTCATCAAAAACACCCATGAAGTCAAGTAGATAGATATCAGTCAGCGCGGGACAGTGTTATTAGTTTAATCTTTATATTTCTTGTTCATTTAAAGGGAGACGATTCAGATTCGTATTTAACCATTCTACATATAAATCAGCAAATTTGTTAGTGATTGTCTTTTTTCTATATTTTGATACTTTTGCTATCTTTCAAGTTTGAGATTTTCTTGTAGGTGGATTTTTCCTTTTATTTTGTTTGATCTCCATGTCGACATTTGGAACAGATTTGACATTGAAAAATCTCAAATTATCAATTGTTGATGACTTACTATACAATCTACATTTTTCAGGGCATGAATCGTTTCGATGCTGTTTTAATGAGATGACCAAACATCTTCATTTTATCGTTTTGTTAGTGATGCACATTTCATTTCTGGTAGGCGGTTTCCAAAAATGTATCTGTCCTTATCCAAAATGTGGATCAATGTGATAGTTTTTTCGAAAGTAAATTAAAGCTTTTTCTCATTCATTTGCATGTTCATAAATGTTCGGGTTTTTTTTCAAAGTTTACACATATATTTAGTTATTCCATAGTTTACAACTTCATTGTATGTTCCTCTGCTCGTTAAATCACCATAACTATGAAGATTGTTAAAAATTGAAATAAATATAATATCACTGCTCAGCGATTATTTATTTCAGTACTATAGCAATTTATCAATTGAGAGGCATAATGAATGTTTACCTTTAAGAAGATGTGGAATAAGTGCTAATGAAACATCTCGCCATCCAAGTGAACCATTAAAGGTCAAAGTACCGTCTTCAATATGACGCCTTGGCTCACATCAAACAACAAGCTAAAAAGGGCCCAAAAAATAACCAGTGTAAAACCATTCAAAAGTTTAGACATTATATTTATATATGTATATATCAACACCATACGCGCAAATGGTATGGAACATACGATACAAATATATATCATATACATATATACTGAGTGCCAATGAAAACACAAAACTTGTAAATTTCAAATATTTAAAAAAATATAACTATTTGTTTTAATATGATTACTTATAACGGTTTGAAATTGAATCGTCTGACTTCTTTCGACAACTTAACGCTTAAATGATTTTAGAAAAATAATAAGTGCTTGGTTACAGAAAAGGAGGTGAGTCGAATGCACCGATTTTTTATGCACAAGTGATTTTCTCATGTTTGTTTTAGAAAGACTTGCTTAAGAATTGAACATTCAAATCCTTTTTTGTAAGCCACTGCAATAAACTAAGCCGTAGATGCCAAGACTGTCAGACAACCATAGACATGAAGTTTGACAAGGTGCAAGGAGACATTACACTAGTGAAATTGCACGCAGAATACAATGTTCAGCCTCAACAATTACCAGACTTATCCAAGGATTCAACCAAATTGGATCTTTAAATGATACACCACGTCCCGGAAGACAGAGAGCAACTACTGCCCAACAGGACCGATACATTCGTCTTCAGGTTCAGCTAGATCGTTTCCGTACGGCTGCCCAAACAGCACGGAAGACTGTCGGCTTCCATAGGAGACAAATTGGAGCAAACACGGTAACACGTCGTTTGCGCGGCAGTTTTTTAAGGGCACAGAAGCCTTTCCGTGGTAACATGCTGACAACAGTATGACGCCAAAATTGCCTTAGATGGACACTGCGTCAGAGATGTCACACAGTCAATAGACAATTGTCTTATGCATGTTACGGACGGCACAATCAAGATTCCATAAACGCCGTAGTGATGGACTAACTCGTATGTGCAAACGAGTAGGAAATTTCTATGCAGATTCGTGTACCAATATCTTAGAGGCAGATCGTTTGGGTAGTATTAGTGTCATGGTATGGGGAGGAATATCGTTCAACCCTAAAACTCAACTCATTACTATCATTGGCAATTCAAACGCTAAACGCGTCATTGATGAGAAGTTTTCCGGCCGACCGTTATATCGTTTATGGCTAAACATCAAGATGTGAACATTTTTCAGCGAGATAACGCTCGTGCACATTCCGCACGACCCACAACTTCGTTTATTAACAACAACCATGTTCAAACATTTCCATGGCCAGCCTTTTCGCTGGATTTTAGTCCAATTGAACACTTTTGGGATCAATTTGGACAAGCAGTGAGACGACGACAGCCACCACCAGTTACGATGCGCGAACTAGAAACTGCATTTCGGGAAGAATGGGAAACATTCCACAACACCGTCAGGTCAATGAAGCGTCGTTGTAGAGATTGAGTTGCATCACGCGGTGTTGCATAAACGTATTAAATTCGAAACGAGGTAATTGAACATTTTTGTTTGACTTTTATCTTTATATAAGCCCTTTAACTGTCATTAACAATTACTGTACAAAAATATTATTTTGTATAAAAATATTATTTTTAAAAACTTAGTTTTGAAATTTTCAATGGCACTCAGTATATTAAGGTTTAGTAAAGGTTGAACAGATGCTGTACTTACAAAATGTACGATGTTGCCACAAAGAATATTGCAGAAACGTTCAATAAGGCTGTGTTTTTATTTCTTTCGATCACCAAGAAAACGGTATACGTGCATATAAAGGCTCAGAACAAACAACATTTCTGTGATAAAAAGTAATATATACTGGTATTAAAGCAGGATATATGTACTCTCTCGATATAACTGATGTATATGTATTTTTACTAAACTTTTGCGACTGTTAACTATTCACTTGTCACTTTTATAACTTCAATTATGAAATAAACTGAATCTCGTAATGCTTTTCTTCATTGATAAGTAGTAATTTAGAAGAATCTGGAGAAAGCAGGTCTTATCTAATTACAAACTAATGCTTTCGTCCTACATGTAAGTACAAAGTTCTCAGATATGTATTGATCATTCTATTGTTCCACTGGTTTTTTTCTCCTGTATATCGTATTTTGTGACTTTGATATGTTTTATAACATGTAAATCATATTAACGTGTTTTTGTTCTTATTATTGTATATTTAAACTGTGGTTTATAAGAAATCGAAGACATCAAAAGTTTGAGCTATCTTAGATTTTATTTTATTGTTAAAAAAGAGGGTCGAAAGATAAAAGAGAAACATTCTAACTCATAAATCGAAAATAAACGGAAGACGCCACGGCTAAAATAGAAGAAAGACAACACACATATAATAATACCCAAGACATAACATAGAAAACTAGAGACTTATCAAACTAAACCATAAAAAACTGGACTTGATCTCAGGTACGCCGAATCAGTAATCAGATCCTGATCTACATGTGGCACCCATCGTGCTCATGTTAACGTTAATATGACATGATACCCATATAACTTTATTTGATCATTTTACGAACCTTTTCAATTTAAAAAGCTATCTTGTGTTTTATTGAGATGTAACGGATTAAGGGGAATAACTCTAGAAAAAAAATCAAGTAAAATATATATGAGGCTATACATGTGTTGCGTCTATAGTGGTATTTTGATTCTTTAATCCTGAAGGCTTAACCCTTAACAACATGTGGAGCAGGATCTGCCTACCCTTCCAGAGCACCTTAGATCATCCCTAGTTTTTTTGGTGGGGTTCGTGTTGTTTATTCTTTGATTTTCTATGTTGTGTCATGTGTACTATTGTTTGTCTGTTTGTCTTTTTCATTTTTAGCCATGACGTTGTCAGTTTGTTTTAGATTTATGAGTTTGACTGTCCCTTTTGGTATCTTTGGTCCATCTCTTACAGTTGCATTTATATAACAGATTACGTTAAAAGTACTGGTGGAACCAAAGGACCAAAATGGACCAGCAGTGGCGACCAGTTTCTCAGCAAACTGACAAACATATAAAAACTATTTTATTTCAAATTTAAATTGTCTCGTCTCTCTGCAATATAGTTTGTTTCAGTATGTTCTGTTAGAGAAAAAAATATTCGTGTGGATTCAACATCTTCAGATTTGATTTGAAAGAATGATGTTTACACCTGCACATTTGTATGCTTGATGGGCGATGATGGATATGTAGACTTTTTTTATATATAATTTACCTCATGTACATTAATTTTTTTTTTATTATTTTAATCAGAAGGCGCATACATATTTTTTCTAGAATTACAATTTTATGAAATAAACTGCTTGTATTTCATTATCACGTTTTAAGAAATACTATTTAAATAATACACTCACAATTCACACAGGTATATTAACGTTTACATCATTGTAAACGCATTGAATAATTTAAATACTGTAATACTTAGAAGACTGCTTAGAAAATCGAAATACTGCATACAAAGAAAAATTATTTACGTCATATTTTCTTGGGCAAACATTCTCATGGTATTTTACTGGAGTTATTTTTGGAATCATAATAACATGTGAGAATGCTATCATATGTTCCGTTTACAGATATAATAGATAAGTCGTAACATAGCTCTTTTTGTGTATGAACTGTTAATGTGTTAAAATTATTTACCGCTTTTTTATTCGACTTTTTTGTTATGGAAGTTATGGTTCTTATACCATTTGTTTTACTGTTGTACTGCAATGACACCTTGTGGATACAAATGCTCTGAGAGGGTTTGACAAAAAGTTTAGCCAGATTAGTTTAAACAATATTTAGTTCGCCTTGAATTGCTCTCAATAAAAATTGCCAAAATGTACCACAAAGACACATTGTAAATGTGTAAACGCCTCGATGCCATTTCTTCAAAACTGCTCATATTTGGTGTAAATGTTTGCCTAAAAAATAAATTGACCATTTATTACCAGTACTGTGATTCAACACTCATTATGTGTATTTAGAATTGTACAGTCTTGTCCTTCGACTTGGAAGGGTTGTATTCTGTTATTTTATAGCTGACTTTATTGTACTGCAATTATTATCCGACCGTTTTTGCGAACATTATGAGAAATTTTGCCATTTTACAAGGTCATTGACCGAACGCTGTTTGAAACATTTGTATCATACACATGATTCCTGTCAGACCTGTTTGCAAACGAATGTTTAATTGGTAACATTATTTTATTTTGTCGATTTTATGGAAATTATTCTTATGACAATCTTTTTTAAGTCAAACACAATTAAAATGGTTTGATAGAAAGCTCTTATTACTAGTAACAAGGTTTTGTTGAACATATTAGACTCGAACATTTTAAATGAAGTCCCTATGAATCAATCATGTTCACAGGAGAAATACAACTACTTAGTACTATTCTACAAAAGTATATGCTTTAAATACACGTTTTCGCTGTGTTTCTGTTGTATGTGTTATACCACGGTAATTACCAACCGTGTAATTTATTTTCAATAAAAATAAAACAGAAACGTTATAAAACATTTGTAAAATGAACCTTCATCTAAAACGATAAATATTGAAAAAGGATGTCTGACAACTGAAACAGTTGAAGAACTATATAAACTAAAAATATAAAAACACAATAAACAATTGCATCAACGATGAACTTTGCTTGATGGAACTAAAAGCATCATACATTTCGCAGGATTATTTGCATGTAAAGGGAAAGAGGAAGTATTTAAATTTAAATTATATAATAAATAATAAGAGAAGTACACAAAGTTTACTTCCGGTCATGTATATTTTGTTTTAATTATGCATTATAGTTTGATGCTTGTAGCAGTTGCATATTTGTTACAGGTATCAAATACTTTGAATCCGAACTCGAAGAATGTATGCCCTGAAAAGTTGCCACCAATAAATGAGTACGTAAAATTTTATTTTCATAATTCATATGTAGCTTAATCATCAACATGATCAATATCTATTCTTTATTTCTGCTATGTTACAGATAAAAAAATCCATTTATTTCTGTCTTTTTTTAGTGAATTTCGAAACATTTCAAAGGATGCGTTTGGAGTAAAATGCTGTCCAAACTTCTTTGAAAAAAACGGCATGTGTGAACGTAAGTATTATCGGGATTTTACATGGAAAAATACCAGGGGAATCAAATAAAATAGTTTATATTCGAATAACGAGTTAAGGAGAACAAGATATATACAACAATATATAAGATAATTGTTTCGTTGTCTTTTACAACAAAATGAACTATGTTAATAATATGATATTCAAATAGTAAACAAAAGAGGGACGAAAGATACCAGCGGGAGAGTCAAACACGTAGATAGAAAAAAAACTGACAACGCCATGGCTGAAAATTTAAAAAAAAAGACATACAGACAAACAATAGTACAGAAAAGACAACATAGAAAATTAAAGATTAAGCAACACTATACCCTCCAAAAACGTGGTGTGATCGCAGATGCTCCGGAAGGGTAAACAGATCCTGCTACAGATGTGACAACCGTCGTGTTGCTTATCCATGAATATTTTATTATGTATGGTAATATTTTCAATATAAGTCTAATTTGTTTGAGATTTTTTTGGAGTAAGGAACCAGACATTCTTTAAGAATTTTGCAATATGTTAGCTATTTCAAACGCCTGTTGGCACGCTTTTTTCATCAAGTAAGGGTTCGTTTAAATTGAGGGATCGATGAACATTTCATAATACATTGACAAAATGGGCATTGTTATAATATTAATCTATTCTAGATCTAGATCATGAGAGAGAGGGGGAAATAGAGGAAGAGATATGGGTTCGGAAGGAGTTTAAATTGTCATCACTCACAATGTTTTATGTTTACAGCATGTCCAGCGGGAACTTTCGGAAAGTCCTGTATAAATCAGTGTTTACCGGGTTCTTATGGAATGCTATGCAAAGCTAAATGCAATTGTAGTTCAGTCCAAGAATGTCACAATATCTTTGGATGTGTTTGTAGAACAGGTCATAGAGGAGACAATTGTGATCAAGGTAATATCGGCAATGTCCTCTTGCCTTTGTTAGTCTTTTATGATTTTAAATTTTAGTTTCTTGTTTTTATTTCGGAGTTTTGTATGCCGTCCATTATCACAGAACTAGTATACATTTAATTTAGCAGCCAGCTGAAGTACACCTCCTGGTGCTGGAGCGTCTTCTTGTTTTGAAGAACTATTGGTGGATTTCGTCTGTTGTTTTCTCTTTGGATGGGTTGTTGTCTCTTTGGTGCATTCCCCATTTCCATTGTCAATTTAAATGTAAGAACCTAACACAATAAAGGTTGTCACAATAGCTATGACGTTACGCACAGTATTGGTGATACGTTTGTAACGTCAGAAAACGTTCTTCGACGGAACGTTGAGAAAACGTTATTGAAGCCTGTGTTAACGTTTGCATCTAAATCTAAGCATCCCGCTTTTTGCTCTCTTTTTCTTTTTTCCTTTTTTCCTTCCTTTATTTAATCTTATTCTTTCAGTGATGGTTAAATTTGTTTTGGCCTACAAAAACGTAGTTTATGCATAAAAAATTAAAATGACAAAATAAATGTTACGTTGAAAATCACGGAAAAACGTTGCAAGATTGCACGGTAACAAATCAGACTAGACATTTCGATTTTCTTATTTTTTTTTTGTCTTTCATTATTTATTCAGAATTCCTTTTATATGAGAAAGACTTTTAAAAACACATTATGAACACAATACATAAATTAAAGAATAAGCTACACAATTGATTTATATTTACGTTCGAATGTACAACATCTTTACGAAAACGTACATAATTTGTTTAACACACGGTAACAAAATGGACTAGACAAGCCAAAAGTACAAATTCAATTAGAAAATTCCACTTCCAAACCATATTTTTGTACTATTTGTAAACGGTATTAAAATAAAATTGAGAATGGAAATGGGGAATGTGTCAAAAAGCACATTAAGAATATATGTTTTTTTTCGTTTACATATGATTGCATTCCATAAAATTTCTTACCGTAGAATCCATTGTAATGTTTCCCCCTATTTCATATGTCTTGTTACATCATCTTTTGAACATTTCAATGCATCTTCTAACTCGAATATTTGAAAAAATGCCCAAAACGTCGGATGCGACGTCGTAGCGAATTGTGCTAAAATTTTGCATAGGATTTCTTGCTAATTTGCGTGCAAAAATAAGATTTTCTGATTCAATATACTAAAAAAACTCGATTTCTATGTTACAAGTTACGCTCATATTTTTTGACGTTTTTTTTTCCTTTAGTGTTATTTGATTTAATTTTATGTTATAATTTTATTATTTCAAAGATATTATTATAAAACTATAGTCTTTTAGACATAACATATCATACCAGTTTTATTTTTTTCTAAAAGACATGCTCAAATTAGGAAGAAAAAACGCGGAACTAGTAGGGTTCACCAATACTGTGCGTACCGTCTATATGATGTCATATTTTAGTGCCGAAACTGATGATATTGAAATCAAAATATGTAATTTTTCATAGTTCTTATATATGTACTTTTTGGTTAATAATTACTCTGGATGAAAAAGCATTAACATACCTTGCATTTAGATTTACATACCGGATTACATTAATATTATGGAATTAATTACTTCCGGAAATCCGCTATCGTGTTACTAAATAAAATGCACAATTGTAATATTACGCATAATAGCCAGTTGTTCAGTTCCGAACATAATTATTTACAGGGAATGCCAGATTTATTCTCAAAAGAAACCTGGCTTCCATCTACATTAACAACCTTCTATAGGAAATTGCTCTACAAGGGGCTTTAAACATTGACAATCACTCATATTCTCAAATAGGTCAACAATGAGCATCACAAAGCAAAAATGTACCAACTGTGCAAAAGTGCAAAAAAATTTGAGGAGGTAACGAACAAACATGAACACGAATTATATTTTCTTAAGGAGGATATACAAAAACAAGGAAAATGAACATTGTTTGGGGTAATAACTCTTACAATGAAGTCCTCAGCTATAAAGGATGAGTTTCAAAGCGTAATACAAATGTTTGATATAATATTCAAAACATATAATAAAAGACATACCCCTATAAACTGCATGAAAAATAGTTGGTGGAAAATTAAAAACAAATATAGTTTAAACAGAATCTTTGGATGTTCCTACATATAAGAGGAAAGACCTAATAAACGGGTTGGAAATTCGGACATAATGCTATGTATTTTGGATAAGCAAAGAGAGTATGCATAGTTAAGGGAAGAAAACATGCCTCGCAATTAGATAACACTTGACCCGGTAATATTATAGAGTTGTAATATGGGTTATGTAACAAATAGAGAGTACAACAGACCAGGCTTCGGATTTAACGTTCCCCATCAGACCACAAATCGACACATCCAGCACAACAAATGAACGCTTATCTTTATCCTTGGTTTTATTGCATTAATGGGAAGAGTCAAGGGCTTATTATACTTCTATATTCATGCTTATGTATTTTTCTTAAAAAATCTGCTGGTTTCTTCTTTTGAAATTGGTTAATGTGTTATTGACTAAAAAAAATATCAGCATTTTCTCGTCTCTAAAAATAAAAATATTGTATATGCTAACAGAAGCTTACAATTTAAATATATTTGTACGTTGATCAATCTTCTTTAGTATAAGAAAGTAATGCTATGAAACCTACACTGAAAAAATAATGATTTTTAGAATTTTATTGCAGATATAACTTATGAAGAAAGTACTGTCACATTAATAATTTCTCCTAGCATTCCGACTGAAGCTATCATTTTTGAAGAGACAACAGATAAATACAATGGTAGGTAGAAGCAACACTTTCTTTAGTCTTAATATTAGCAAAAGTAATTGCAATTTCATTTGCAATTAGCATATCCATTTTTTTTTTTAAATGCGATATATAGATTGTTCAAAGGCTTTTAAAAAAAATGCGATATATAGGTTGATAAGAGGTCAAGTTGCGCAACCGATGTCATCGAACAATTGATTCTTATTGTGACTAAATCAAATCCGCATGTAACATGGAAGTGCATGATTTAGAAAGTTGCCTGTTAATCACATGGTACCAGTTGAGGTTATATATTTGTAATAAAAATCAAAGAAAAGTGTACTCGCTATACCGTTTCTTTTAATTCTGATTCAGTTAAAATAGTGATGCAAAGTTTCGCGAGTTCTGGTTTTTTAATAAATTGTACACTTGTATATCTACTGCCGTCATAAAAAGATTTTACTTTTGTAGGATCCTCAAATATGGATTGGCTTTTGTATACACTTTGTATAGCTGGCGTTATAGTGTTGACTGCGTTTACTCATTTATTGCGTTCTTACCAACAGCGAAAATCAACTAAAAGATCTAAAAGCGAAAAAGTAGTTTGGGAATCGACTACAACTTCTCCGTATACTGGCACTTACGACGAAATTGACGAAAACGTATTAACAGATAACACGCCAGGTTTATGCGTGACAGCACAGCAATCTAGAATGGAAGCTGTATACTTTGTTCCACAAGAAAGTACATATAACAAAACAATCACTGGACAAGTTAATAGAGATAATAATGACCCTGTTGTTGAACCTGAATTAGAAGAAGGAGGGAAATCGAAGGATGAAATTGAATGTATCGATCGAATTTTAACTTGCTCGTCATCTAAAGTTCCAACAGGTATCGAAATTGTGAGTCCTTTTAAATCTATGGAAAATCAGCGTGAACGTTTACACGGATCTAGAGTACCAGTGACGATTCATCACTTTATCGAAAGTGCATCGGGTACTGAAGAAGATACTACCGATAATTTATGTTCTCGTACGTATCAATCCCTACAAAAAGGCAGTCAGATTTCAAGTAACAAGTATGAACAATTTCAAAAACCAGAAAGTAAGATCGCACATGATACAAAATTACAGGCAGTTACTCAATTTATATATGGAACCAGTGAATTACCGAATGTAATAAACAAGTATGCCGAACCTGACACACCAATAAACGGTTGTGATGAAAATCCGACAAATCACAACAAGCTGAAGAAAGGCGACGAGAACCCTTGTGTTGATTTTAGTGTAAAAGAAGTCCAGCAAACTAACAATTAAATAAATCTGTCTGTTCACAAGTAGACAACAATAGTAACAGTTATGCTGGTCTAAACCTTTGTTATAACAAACTATTATGCAATATGCTGACAAAAAGGACAAAAGTAGTGTTCCGACCGAAGTTTCACAGACATATATACAAATTAAAATAAAAATCCAAAATAAGATAATTGCATAATCGTCTCCTGTTAAGCTGGTATCACCGGCCATGCATATTCAAGCTAATTTTTTTTTTAAAAGTGCTCAGGAGTGGGACACACTCGGAAAAAATTTATATTCCAATCTGGTGTCTTAAGAGCGCATTTGTTTTCTTAAACGATGTAAATTGTTATGCGCGAAGTCACTTAATCCATTTGTTACTTATATATATAATTAGATGTTGTGTCAATGTTGACATCGGTCTTAAAACAATGAATGTGTAAAATAGTCGTTAAGTCGTTGGTCGTTGTTCATGCAGACGTAAAAACAACGCATTTGCTTCTTCATCTGTCATTTATTTAATTATGATAACTTGTTTTCGCTAATGTCTGACCATTCAATTCCCGCGCTTGTAATTTTTTACAGTACTTGGAAAAGGCCATGAAATTGGATAGAAGGTTTTTTTATGACCAAAAGACAGTATCCAGAGTTAATGTTTGAACATATTTTTTTTCATTTTCCGTTTGTTTACTAGTAAATAGACTTTTTTTACAATTAACAAGTATATACAGTCCAGTTTTGCTAAAGTCTTTGAATGGCTTTTGAAAATGTCTGATGCAAATGTTTGAAAATATGATTATTTTTTTTCATTTATACATGATAGTATATTTCTGATGAATAGACTTTGAATATACCAGTTCACTTTTACAGAAAGTATTGGATTACATTTTTTGACATGCCAATGTGAACCTTCATGGATTGTTTTGGAAATAAGATAGCATCTAATAAAAAAAATTTAATTCTCTAGTTAACTAATAAATGGATTATTTTTTTTAGTTAACATTTCACTTTTACGCTGACAGCAACATAACATCGCGAGTGAAATGGATCCGATTGTTTTTATAATATGTATTCCTTTTCAGTTATCGTCATTATAAAATATTATTTCTTTGTTTATATCTTTCTCCAAGTTACTATTTTGCAGATAAAATATGTTTAAACTAAATGGCTTTCTTTTAATTGTTTATATCGTTCTTTTCTCATTGTTAAAAACTGTAAGACACCAGTATTTAGGTTATGTTCGGTAATTGTTCCTTTTTCAACTATCGTACCATACTCATTTTCATAGTAATAATAACCTTTGCAAAAGCTATGTCTATTCTATATAACTATTGAAACAATTCTTATGGGATTTAGGACCGTTCAGTGTTGTTGCATACCCGAAATTTGATTGTTCAAGTTCCAATTTATGTTTTTTTTTTTTCATCTATTGATTTCGAGGTTTTGTCAATTTAGGCATACAAAAGCCTATAGAAAAAAAAATTGGTTGACTGAAAATATTGGTTAGTCTGTACCCACAATAGCGATGCAAATTGTTACCAAACGTCGGAACCTAAATATTGAATCCTGCACAGTATCAAATTATCTGACAAGGTGGTTTTTTTTTTATAAATATACTTTCCCATATCTCCATAAAAGAGTGCTGCTTTTTTCTAATTAACAGCTACTGATAGATTTAGATAGTTTTAAATGCCCTCGATATCAAAAAAGACAAATATAATATTGCAACCGGAGTTATTATATTTGGACAAACAAGCACTCCCTGCCAAAAACGCGGACGTGACAGAAGACACCTTTTAGCAGCGTCAACAGTAAACATTGGTATAACATTTATTGTCTAGATGTTTTTGTTCATATATCACAAACAAATGGTTTGGTCCAGATATTTCTGATTGTTCTGATAACTTGTTATACATATGAATTGTAAGTACATAGCACGCAATTTTCTTTTATTTTACTCGAAAGTCAATGTGAAAGGAGGTAAAAGTTGGAGAAATTTACCAAAGTCGTTCTTTCAAGGCGTGGTAAAAGCGTATCTGTAAACTTAAATATGCTCTGTCTACCAAGACGGTAGCGAGATATGATAGTTATAAGTGTCATTTAATTTATCACTGATTTCAAATCTTCCCTGCAAAACCCTTGTCGGCTAAAAATTCGGCGTCGGTTGTACCCGAAAGTATGCAAGGCGACGGCCATCTTTTATTTAACGATCGCCTTGCGACAGATTTAACCTAACGTTAATAGTGTTCGCGATTCAGACGCAATGTACGACCATCGCAAAGTACGATTGTTTTATGAAACAGAATTTTAGCGTTACGTTTGGTTAACGTTTAAACGTACGCTAACGATCGTTTTATGAAACGGCAGCCTGGAATCTATATCAGTCTCACTGCACAGGGTCGATAAAGTTCATTACACGATGTTTTTGTTTCTACAACTGACAACCTACTTTCAGAAAGTCCCCGGTGACAAAATTGCAGTTAAGGAACAAATGCACTATATAGCAGTAACTACTGTAATCAATATAAATAATCGGCTACAATTGAATCTGCCATTAGAATAAATTATGTCTTAAATTTGATTAAAAAAGTAAAATCACGAAAATAATGTCAATACATTCGTGAATTGGTTCGGAGAGCTTTGATTTAATATCTTTTCGGCTTCTTTTTTATTATTGATGTTAATTTGGTACAGGGGAATATAATTAATAACAACTTAATGGACATATGCAAAAGTTCTATTTTCATACAGGATGTAGTTAAAACACTTTTCATGCGTATGACCGGACGGAATGTCCCGTACGAAATAAGAAGTATTATTTCACCTAGACACTATTAGGAATGAGGTAAAAATCTACATAGAACAAAGATTCCATAACAAAAGTAGGCGGACATCAAAAATGATCAAAATTCTGACTGGATTTTTTTCTAATCCTACCACCAAAATCCTACCTGTTACCTAGATGGAATTTTAAAAGTCTGTACGGATTTTTATTTGTTTTGAAAATCTGATTTGATTATTTATTTTCCTACTAAAAGTACAAGCTTCCTACCAGAATTAATTTATAAATTTCTACTAAAGTCTTTTTTCCTTGTAATTAATCTTTGTCAATGTTTTGTTTGCTAATGACATGCATTTTGCACTGTTAAATGCAAGCAAGTTCCAGTTCACAAATTCAAAATTTGGACGGGAAAGAATGAAAAGTTGTGTTAGAACACAACGCTGCAAGCTCGGGTCACACAACTACAAAATAGATTCCTACTAATGTCTGACTGGAATATTACTCTCTTCTGGTAGGAATTCAAAGCAATTTTCCTACTATATTCCGTGTACATTACATATGGAACATTTCATACAGGGTATTAACACGTTATAACTGGCATGGTGTAACACTTTGTAGTATTACAAAAATATATAATATGTTGATATCTCATATCCACATTCAATACAGTAAATTGTTTCAATAAATTGCATTATATTTTGGTGTGTTCAAAGACGAAAATGTTGTTTTGTTTGTTAAAATGTGTTCCTTTCTCGATATTGATATTACTTTTTGTTTAACGCACGCAAATAAAAAATCATAAGGAAGATGAATTCAATTAAAACAGCCATATATCTATTCACATTAAAATATTACAAAACCGTTAAAATTCCCGAATTAGAGCTTACAGAAATAATTGTGTATTATCCATAAACATTGTTTATTGTCCGTGTTTATTTCATCACCATTACAAGCAGCAAAATGAATCAAACGTGTATCTTTCCTACTAATTAACGTCATATATATATTTTCAGTTATCCAAACATATGTGCTCTAGTTAATAAGTTCAGGTTTACTGTAACGTTAACTGGCAAAGATTTCATTTTACATTTTTAATGAATTAATGACTCTGAATTGTAGGAGTTTTATAAACCAGTTCCTCCCAATATGTAGTTTGTCTTTACTATCATTACTTGTTACTTTTCTAATACATTTTTGTTCAATGCTTTTCTTTTATTCACCATATAAATGCAGCAATAATGCACTACACGTCGTCTCGGTTTTCGACTATAACACATGTATAGTATATCGTTTATAACGTAAAATCACAAAAATATTGAACTCCGAGGAAAATTCAAAACGGGAAGTCTCGTCAAATGGCAAAATCAAAAGCTCGTACACATCAAACGAATGGACAACAACTTCAAAATTATCTTTGCAATTTTATACAAGTATGTCATGTATGTTATGCATTACAAGTGCAAATGCAGATAAGAGTGAATATATTCGGCAATCAGTTATAAGTTTAATATTTGCACACACCTTCTTTTAAAACTGCAACGATAACAATAACTAGTAATCACGAATTAGTGTGTGCTTTTCGTGTTTTTTTTTAGTGTGTGCATTTCTTTTCTTTTTTTTATGTTCAAAACACTTGACAAGTAGCTAAGTATACTTTCTTGTTCAAGCTGATGTGTTGATTTTATATGTTTACAGCTTTTCTCCTTTTTCTTTTGTTCCGCTTCATTATCCTAAAATATGCCTGTACCAAGTCAGTAACATGACTGTAGTTGTCCATTCGTTTGATGTATTGTGTCATTTGATTTTGCCATGTGGTTAGGGACTTTCCAATTGAATGTTCCTCGGGGCTCAGTATTTTTGAGATTTTACTTGTATCAGTATCTTGCTACCAAGTTATGTACTTGTCATTGACTTTTACATTTAATAGATTTCTGAAATATAGTTTATAATTCAAATATAATATAAACTGTAAATATAACGGAATTTGGTGAGACTGTCATTAAAGTGAGAGCGTAAGCGCTATAGAAACAGGTTTAATTTACCATTTTCTACATTCGAAAATGCCTTTACAAAGTTAGGAATATGACAGTTCTTGTCCGTTCGTTTTTGATGCGTTTTGTTATTTGATTTTGCCATATGATTATGGACTTTCCGAATTGATTTTTCTCTAAGTTCAGGATTTTTGTGTTCTTACTTCTTCCTGTATACAAGTGTTATCGCATATTAAAGTTATACAATTCTAACAAAGTCAACATAAGTAAGGCGGTCTTACTGTAAGTTTACTGAGGTGATGAGGTCAAACAATTTCCGTTAAATGACAGGTCAGTAAATGTATACAATGAAAGTGAACAATAAAAATGTAAACATTTTGACGAACCTTGTTTATGTGACCGTATTTAGAAAAGGAAGAAAATATTAATATGTCAAACTTTTATTTATAGGTTTTGGTCCTTGAACACTTATATCTTAAACAATGATATTTCCTATCGGTTTTAGTATGTTAATTCATATATTTCCGTTTTTGCTAAGCATGCTAAGCAAATAAAATTTAAAAAAAAGGAAATTATTATAAACATCAGTTTTGCATCTGAGTTTGACTCTCCTGTTACATAGGAGTACAACTGAAAAATGTTTCATAATCAATTCTTACCAGTACTAAACATCATCTGTTTCGGAAAATCATTACCAAATTGAAAAGAACATCGCAATTCAATAAACCAGAGATACGTATACAGGTTTAGATAAATCTGCATTATGTTATACTACAGGGCACAGATATTTCCTTTCGTTATTCACGGATTTTTATCAAAAAACGTTTAAAATTATATGAACATAGCTCAGGGGAGTTCTATTTGTTGTATTCATTTCATGCTGATAAATATGAATATGGAAAAAAATTTTGTAATGCAACACTGAAGTCACGACTTCCTTTGATCCATTTTGGGGGGATATAAAACAGATTGAACCATTGATGTCTGAAGTATCGTTTTCTTGTAGTTGAATAATGCATTTTAAATAGAGTGATGTCTTCTTCATTTTGAAAACATGCATATGTATATAGAAAGAGACCATCTGGTCAGACGATTAAAACATTATCTGACAATTGTTATTCAATATATACACACAATACTACAAGTTGATGTTTTGTATTATTACTATGATTAAGTATTAATTTATATAAAATAATTAGAAAAAATAAAAATACAAGAAATTTGGCACTAGTATAAAAAAGTATCTGATAATGTAAATCTTTTTTTTTACAACTTCAGATACTTTATTTTACTAAAGTTGTTAAAAATCCCCTTAATGTTACAACAATCGCAATAAGGTTCTGCCCTGTATGGTTAATTACCAATAAAACCAGGGGATTTCATTGGCAACTTTTTTTTATAATTTTACATACATGTAATATTGCATGTTAGTTACAATTAACAGAGTAATAGCTGTCTACAACATGTACTTTACTTTACAATGAAAAGAAAATTTGGCCATCTTTTGTTTAGCTTTCAGTTTTTGGATTACTCGAAAGTGAAAGAGCATGGCTTCGATCGGATCAAGAGGTCAGTATAATTGAATTAATTTAGATAGTATCTGAGCATTTAAGTACACTAAACATTGAATAATATACTATATCTGATATTCAAACAAAAAATTAAAATGCTATTTTGTTAGAAATTTGTCTTCTTTTTATTTCAATGATTTTTTTGTGATTCTCAAAAATGTAGGTCAATCAAAAATAAACATGACAGTCAGAGAATCAATTTTCTAAAAAAATTCTTTGAAATATTCTCAAAAAGGAATTTTCCGGATGATATAAAATTTTGTATATCAATTTCGTTTTTTAGGACTGACATCATATCCACATATTTGGTTCTCTTTTCTGATAAATAAAAGCATTTATAAATCACAAAGAAATCAATTGTTATAATATGATTAAGTACACAACATCTTCAATTTTGTACCCTACTACAAGATTTTTCAGACAAAAAACATGTTGACCAATATTGAGATACATAAATATTTTGTGTAGTAATGTCCAATTATTTTTTACCCATGTGCATTCAAAGAGAAAAATGATTATAGCTATCAGATTTAGAACAAAGTTCACAGTTTTCACTATTAACTACCTTCCAGCGATACAGATTATGATTAATAGCTAAAATAGTATGCAGTAGTTTCCATCTTAACATGTTTAATCTATTATCTTTTAAAAAAAGAAAGGTAAAAGATAATTTTTTCTTAATGAAATATATAGCATTTTCACCTGATAGTTGGTTTTTCCATAAGCAAAAACCTACTGAAAGCTCTTTATTTGACCTGATTATAATATTATAAATTTCTTTCAACTTAATTTTGTCTAGATTGTAGTACAATCCATTCCTAAACATTTTAATGTCTTGTGTTATGTTGATTTTAGTATGTTTTGATATATTGCTCTTTAATTTTTGGATCCAACTTTTGGGTAAAGCTTTCCGAAGAGAACATATTTCGGCGATCCAATTTTGTTTCTTCTTAAGTTTATCTAATATTTTATGAGAAATTTCTCCTTTATCATCAATTATATCATTTACAAAAATTATGTTTTCCCTTACCCAATGACTATGATATAAACTTTTACCACATGTTTTTATATATTGGTTTCCCCAAATAACTTGCTTTCTTATGTCTCTATAATTATCAGGTACTTTTGTCTTTCCTCCTCCATTTTTATGATTTGATATTGTAAGTCAATAAACTATACTTAATACTGTTTACGGCTATACTAATTACTGATTGCTGCTATATCAGGTAGTCCAAATAACTATGACGTCTTGAAAGGCTAATATATTTTTTTCTTAAGTCAGGCGTCAAAGAAAAAAAATATAATAGCCTTTCAAGACGTAATAACTATTTGGACTACTATATCAGGTAAATTATCACAGCTACACTATTACGTAAGGGATATAAGCCGATAATAGTCCATTCTGTAAAATATTGAATACCTGTTCAATATTTTACAGAATTGACTGTTAGAGGCTTATATCTTACTTAAAACATTGTTTAACACGTCGATAAAAGGTAAAATAAAAGAAAAAGCAAGCAAAGATTTATTTTCATCAAGTATGAAAATTGTTTGTGAATAAACTTTCTTTACATAAAAATATATCCTACATGTTGGCCCCTTTAAACAATAACAATAAAACTTTAAACAAATAGACAAAAAGAAAGTACAGCTGAAGGTAAACAAGATGTATTGCTACATGAAGAATAAGACACAGGGTATACGTATCATGATTTTTACGTGCGCAAGGACAAAAAATATTGTTTCTAATTTTGGATTAAAATCAAATGTGTATTCAAAATCTATTCGGATACAGTATTTAGTGTGGATTACAAAGAAGATTATAGTCAAAGCAGCTAATAATTGTAAGTTTTATATATTATATTTCAAAATGTAGTCTTCTTCTATTAGTTTCTTGTTTCTTCTTGGGTTTAATTTTTACTAGGTGAATGAGAAAAGAAAAAGAATAGGATATGAAAACAGGTTCTTGTCGAACCATATCGAGTGCACCACAGTCGATTTTATTACAAATATATATTATTAATAATAACAAATGAAGAAATAGCAACATGCAATCAGTTATATTCTTTTGTTAGAATTTTCAAGAGACTGTACCCAAACGGTACCACCTGAATACACCCCCTTTTCTTTTTTTTTCTTTCTGCAAGGTCGTGTCGCTCTTTTTCGTTTATTTGTGTATTGAGTCCCTTGTGTTTTATAAATGTTACCGAAATATATTCTTGTTTCGATTTTCTTTTGAACAAAAATCTCTCATAAAACGATCACTGCAAAAAAAGTGCTAATCGGAAACACGATTGGTTTGTTTGACAGATAAAATGCGGTAATGTTTTCCTTTATTCTACTTCCAATATTAATCATCGTTCATTAGCGAAGTGTACATTATATTCATATTTAAGCAATAATATCAGACTTTAAAAAAAACAATAATCTCTAAATCAATTTAGAAACTTGAAAATTATAAAAACTATTATAGTCCCCTAGTTCATGAAGGAAGTTCAAGATTCGCACTTTATACATAGGATAAGGTTTATGTTGTTCATGGCCCTTGTATTGTAGCATGATCTATCAAATTTAAGTAGAATTAATTCATTGCTTTTTTTTCATTTTAATTGTAGTTGAAAATGATGTTTGGAAGAATAAGAGCAACACCAGAGGTCAATTTTGATAGCCTAAAGACGGATGAGGATAACTCTTTTGAAAAAAGAAATTCATAAAAGCCAAAAAAAAAGACTTACATCGAGCATAATCCAATATTGAATTAGTTTTAAAAGAGACAACCCGAAAACATGAGAAAATGGCTGTGATATAAGTTTGGATGTGTTAAAAATCAATTTGAAAGTGATTTGTCCCTCAAGAAACCGTTTTGATGAGTGACAAAGTTATTGTATTGGAAAGTGACTTTAATAAAATGTTTTTTTTCAATTGTCATTTGTTTTTGGTTGTATTTTTGTTTACAAGATGAAAACAATTTGGGTAATTAATAGGTTTTTTTATTTCAGTGATTTAACTATCATTTACCTGTAAAAATCAGTTATGCTACCTTTAGCTATCCAATATTTTTAAGAAAGAGGAGGGCTATTCTAAAGAATATTGGACAGCTAAAGATGACATAATGGTTTCTAACAGGTAAATGGTATTCCAATCACTGAAATAAAGAACAGGTAAAACAATAGAATGACGTCACAACAATGTTTTAAGTTATATAGCGGAAAAACACAATCATCCTTTCTTTTAATATTAAAATCACGCTCAATACCTATAGGAAATACATTATCCTTGAGTTATCACATAATCAGCCATATTAACCTGTTCAATGGATGTGTACTACGGTGCTCAGTTTTTGATAATTCTTAAAACTTGTTGATTAGTACATTCACCTCAAAAGCTCGAAAGGCCTTTTCAAAACATATAATCAAACGAATGGCACCAGGATGACTTTTTCATGCTTTTCTCAGTCTTGCTAAATGTATTAATATAATGTAGAACAAGCTGAAATATTATGCAATCGGTTACAAAAATGTCAGTAAAATTGAAGAACTGCTGCCTAGTGATCGAGGCGTACTTAATCATAATTCTGGACATTTGATAACTATTTACACCACTGGGTAGGTACCACTGTTGGTGGACGTTTCGTCCCCGAAGGAATCACCAGTCCGGTAGTCAAAATTACGGTGTTGACATGAATATCAATAATGTGGTCATTTTTATAAATTTCTCAAAACTTTGAATTTTCCGAGAAAAAAAACTACGGATTTTCTTATCCTAGGCATAGATTACTTTAGCCGTATTTGGCACAACTTTTTGGGATTTTTGATACTAATTGCTCTTCAACTTTGTACTTGTTTGTCTGTCTATGAGCTTTACTGATGAGTCTTATGTAGACACAACTGGCGTCTGGCGTACTAAATTTTAATCCTGGTACCTTTGATAACTATTTGTTCACACAATCATCGACAAAAATACACTTGTATGAAAGTGGGGTTAAGCGTATTTGATAACCTTATAATCGATCGGAAATATTTTGTTTCAGGTATTTGAAGTACTCATGATCAATTGAAATCAAATATGTCAAGTGTTAGCAGCAATACTCTTCATACATACTATACAAACCATATTGTCGGTAAAATGCGTCGATATTTGGACTGCCACTCAAAAACAGGGTGAATTGGATTACATGTAGGAAAGAAATTTTGCTATTCAACAGCCGCATATTGAACCACCAAATAGTTGTTGCAAGGGGTTTAAACGTTCAAAGACCGTGGACCTCTATACGGCACTTATCGGATATAACATCATCCTTCCGATCCGTCATGGCAGCGAAATTGAACATCACACGAGTGTCCAACTTTATTTACAGTCGGTCTTAAAAAGACCTGAAGTGACCATATTCATATTCCCAAGTCACCCTTATGTGTGACACAATTAAAATTCCAATTACAAATTCATGCACTATTCATGCTATTAGGCATACTCCGCAGTTAATTACACAGCAAGAACAAATTAGTGATGTTCTGAAATTGATACATCTTAAACAATTTAGAACTTTTTTCACTTGCTAAAATCAAATTTCTCTATATAAAGAAAAACAAACCAATTGCATATTAAGAAAGTTTTATTGAAATGAACACCCGATATATTGGTTTGTTAAAGACAAAAAGACAAAGCCAAATGAATCGTGTATTTGTGCATTTTCTATGCAAATTATTGCTGTTGATTGGTCAATAAACATTCTTCACAGGATATTCTCCAAATAGCAAAAAGGAAGTAATTGAATGATAATTCATAGCATAATATAAATATTTGTATCACATAATTGTGTAATTGATATTAAGGTTAAATGGAATCTCAAAATGTACAGTTTGATTATAGTATACATAACAGCATATCAGTTGTTGCAGATATCCAGAACTCTGAATTTGACCTCGACGAATGTTTGTCCTAGAAATTTACAAACTGTTGAAAAGTAAGAAATTTTAAAACAACCATCACAACTAAAGCACACGTATATCATTTTGTTATTTCATATTTTTACGGGTAACGTTTTGGTGTATTTCTATTTATAGCGTGGTTCGTAACATTTCAAAAGATGTATTTATAGTGGAGTGTTGTCCGAACTATATAGAAAAGAACGGCATATGTGAACGTAAGTACAAGATTAATTGTGATGCATGATATTTAATTCTAGTTAATAGAATTAATGAAAATATAAGAATGTAAGCCTCTACCAAATTTAGGTAGATCGGGATTATTTTTTTAGCCTCTCATCTAGGTATGATGCAAAAATACCGTAATGCTTTCACATATTTTGCCGAATATCATCCAAGACACAACAGAAACATCTATATTCTGTAATTTTGATTTTTTTAAATAAACAATGTGCCGTAACTATTATTTCAAAGTAAAAAAAAATCAATTGAACTTGATTTTATTACATGAAAACTTTTCAATAAATAAGCCCCCCTCCCAAATAGGGCCAAGTGGCTAGAGGTATAGGGGGAGGGATGGAATTAAAAAAAAACATGTTCAACCCCGACGCATTTTTGCGCCTGTCCCAAGTCAGGAGCCTCTGACCTTTGGAAGTCTTTTTGATTTTATTTTCTTGTGTATAATTTGGAGTTTCGTATGACGTCCATATCATGATTATCATTTAACTAGAATATATATTTGTTAAGGGGCCAGCTGAAGAACACCTCCGGGTGCGGGCGTTTCTCGCTGCGTTGAAGACCTATTGGTGACCTTCTGCTGTTATATGTCTATGGTCGGGTAGTTGTCTCTTTAAACATTCTCTCTTTCCATTCTCAATTTTATTCTGGACATGTTGCTTCAGTCTTCAGTCGTCGTCGTCGTCGTCCATCGTCGTTTACTTTTATAAAAATCTTCTCCTTTTGAAACTACGTGGCCAAATTTAACCATACTTGGCCACACTCATCATCGGGGTATATATTTTTAAAATGTGTCCGATTACCTGGCAAACAAACTAAGAACTGCCATGAGTTATTGCTCTCTATAGTCAAATTTAATTATTCATACATGTTTGTTATCGTTTACAAACGTCTTCTGCTGAAACAACTGAGACAAATTCAACAAAACTTGGCCACAATAAGCATTATAGAATCTAGTTAAAGAAATGTGTCCGATGACCCTCTCCGCCAACCAACATGGCAGACATGGCTCAAAATAGAACATAGGGGGGAAATGCAGGTTTTTTTAATCTCTGAAACAAAAGCAAAAATATAACGGTTGCATTATTGCATGCATCAATAGTAAATGAAAATATCAGGTAAGCAACACAGGCTCCTTACATGTAGTTCATCTTGTCCTTTTTCTTTTGCTTAAGAATCTATGAAAGTAACTGTTATTGTTTCCTGTTTACAAAACTTTGAATTCTTCGGAAAACTAAAGATTTTCATATCGCAGGCCTTCAAAAAAATGTAGATTACTATTTAGACTTTGGATCCTCAATGCTCTTCAACTTTGTACTTAATAAATATTTTGATATGAGCGTCACTGATAAGTCTTATGTAGACGAAACGCGCATCTGGCGTACTAAATTAAAATCCTGGTACCTTTGAACTATTATTGAAAGTTACATGATGGTGTATATATAACTAAAAAACATTTTGTTTAACTGTAATTGATAGGGCGTGGTAAAATTTCACATTGAATGTGTTACAAAAATTTGAGTATATGTAATTAAAATTTCTTTTATGATTGTCTACCTTAGGAATAGCTGTGGATGTTGCCGATACTTTCGGAAATTCGGTTCCTTTGTTTTTTTATTTTACTTTGTTTTACTTTTTTTTATTATTACTTTGAGGTCTGCTGTGAACAAAGTTAATTTGGTATACTAGTAGACATGTATGATGGGTTTATATAATTGAGAATGGAAATGGGGAATGATTAAAAGCGAAATCAAGCTGACCAAAGAGCAGGAAACACCTAAAGACCACAAATGCATATTCAACACATCTTATCTTAAATTTCCGCAACCATAGGTGTGCTTAAGATGGCCCCTAAACAAAAATATGTTCTATTAGTTCAGGAAAACACGCCAAAAACATAAAATTCAACTAAAACTCAAAACAAAAACAACTTTGTCAAATGATCCTAGCTTGGTACAGGCACAACAATATGGAGGGGATAAACATGTTTTGTGAGATCTCGATACTCCCAAATACCTCGAGCCAAGGCGGAATGAACAAACAAACAGCAATATGAATAGTAAAACTCATTTTAATAGAAATTCCGAGTCTGATGTCAGAAAAGGTATCAAAATAAACTAAGTTAAATTTCAATGATACATAAATTAACAAAGGACTTCTAGCAGTTATCAATTACTGATATGCTTCCTCAATACCTCAATTAAACTGATTGAAAGATTATGTCCTCCATAAGGGGGGGTTGAGTATCACACCGTCATAAAATATATAAAAAGACCATAATCCGTATAATGCCAACAACTAGTCCTGGAATAAATAGAAAATTTAAAATTTGAAAATTAGGAATGTGTCAAAGAGACAAGAACCCGACCAACGAACACAACACATCCAACGGCTACCGATTTGTCTTCAACACAGCGCGCTTTTTTTCCCTTATACAATGACCCTATGTGAGAATCAATATGAATAACAAAATATTTTTTTTTTTTATGACCGGACAACAGTATCGTAACTATATCCCTTTTCAGTAAGTCTGTTTAGAGGTTTGTCTGCTTTGTATATATAGAATATCACCATAAAAGAATGGATGTGAAATATCGGAAATATAAGATGTCTGCATGTTGATTTATATTTGATTGCCAACTTATCTTTATATGTTTTGACTAGTTTGTAATATCGAAAACCGTGGTATAACAATTTTTCAGAATTAGAGATATTTCTTTTGTAAAAATGAAATACATTTTCATAAACAGGTTGAAAATAAATAACATTATAACGCTTTTACAATTTTTTTTCAAAAATTTTATTTTGTTGTTTGTTTGTATGGTTTGAGTAAACCATATTAAATTAACCCATCTTTCTACATTTTCTTTTCTATATGTTGAGGTCGGGGAGAAATTTATAAATTAGAGACTCGTCCAAATTTTGGCTATAAATTATACAAAACATAACAAACAAAGAACGAACGAACGAACGAGAGTGCACATGAAAAACCTATAGTCGGATGATTTTACTATTTTCTATAGCATGTCCAGCAGGAACTTACGGGAAGTCCTGTGAGATTCCCTGCATACCTGGTCAGTATGGTAACATGTGCAACTCTACATGCCATTGCAGTTCAGTTCAGGTATGCAACAATATATTTGGATGTGTCTGTCCAGAAGGATTAACAGGAAACAAATGTGATAAAGGTAATGTTGGAAATAATTCATTCAACTTTAAGACATTCTCTTTCTTACTTCAATCATGTGTTAATAATATAAAACAACAAAATTTTATATTAACACTGCAATTGTCAAATTCAGATTGACATTAACCTTTTTCGCTCGGGATTGACAGATGTACTACCATAAAGATTGATTGACTAACTGTTGATTGCAGAACGTTCAGTGGCACATCAATTTCTAGGAGTAGACAAAAAAAAGACGTCAATATTATACATTTTGTATGGAGGCCATTCATTAAATAGGGGTTCGACTAGGATGAAAGCCAAAATATGTAAATGCGACTAGAAAATTAGATCATGATAGATAGGGACAAACATTTTTCATATTTTTAAAAGGTTACCTACTGTCGCCTCGCATTAGTGTTATAATTTTTATTTAACATACAGAAAGCCTGGTACTCTCTCTTCCTATCCGCAGCATTCAATTTAAAGTCTCGAATCTGGCCGAACGTGGCTGTGTATTTATCCATATTGCTCAGCCAAAAAGGTTACTTACTTTAGCAAGTATTTTAATGCCGTTCAAGAGAATACAACAATTGAGCATTTGGTCATTATATCATTTCTTTTGTTTAATTTTGTCTTTTTAACATTCATGTACAGTGTGGTTTGTGTTCAACTTCTATCTTTTACGTGGTTTTGATTGAAATGCATTGTTCGTAGTTGTTTGCTTGACATTAGTTGGCAAATATTTCATGCATATTTAGGATGAGAATTGTGACTGGCATTGTAAGATGAAGTAATGTTTGGATGAAAGTCCACGAAAGTATATAAAAAAAAGCAAAGGGCCTTTTTCTAAAACTTTGTTTTTACTTAGTTAAAAAAATGTATGCACATTTTCCAATAATCCCGTTGTTCTGCAAATGTAAAATTTGAAGGAACTAATATGTTTATCTTTGATGGTATAATTTTAAAGCGACATTTTCTGTTAGGAACCCATATCAAGGATATAGACAATAACTGTTTAGAGTCTTTGAATATCAGCTGTATTTGTACGAGGCTAAGAAACAGGTGTAATGCGAGGTTTAGCAAGCTATTACTCCTGTTTCGAGCGGAAAGCAAAAGCTTGCAGTACACATTTAGTACACATTTTGGTATTAGATTTTCCTCTACGTTCAGTATTTTTTGTAATTTCACTTTTTACGTGTGCACAGCTTTTCTCCTGTTTCGTACAGAGTACAAATGCGTTATATATTTCCCAAAATGTGTATGTTATATTTTTTTATGCAACAATTTATGACCGGCACTTGAAGCTTTATTCATTCTAATCCTAAATATTGTCTCTGGTTTTTCACTGAAATCTACATCGTTTAAACGAATAGGGGCCAAACATAAGATGCTACACAAACACAAATACTCACATAATCTGCTTGCTTAACATATTCATGTGTATACCTACTTAAAATTAATAAAAAATACACCTTCATGACGACTTTTTTATGCATTTCTCTTCAAGTTGTATATTATATAATATATAGTAAGGGAAAATGCTTTTAACGATCATGACAAAATAAGGAGACGTGGTATGCTTGCCGGTGAGACATTTATCCACCAAAATTTACTTAAGGTGGATACAATAAATTATAGACAACCGTATGGCCTTTTAAAACAATGAGAAAAATCCATACTGTGTTGTCGTCTTTGAACGACCCCAACATAAAAAAAATAAGAAACAATTTCATTGAGAAAACTGTCGGCCTTAATTATAATAAAACAAACAACGAATAATTTGACAGACATGAACCAACAACAAACACTGCACTACAGGCTCCTGTGTATCTCTTTTTTTTAAAGAGGGTGATCAGTGACACTTTGTATGATTTCATGTTAATGTACAAAGCGAATGTATGTGCTTATTTCATACATGTATTTATATGTATCGGTAAACGGGAGATAACCAAAGGAATATTTTAAAGATTTAAAATCCGGATCAAACTTATTGGTGTATGTTTATACATCTGATGAGTAAAGCCTTTTTCAACTGGTTTTTATAGTTCGTTAATATGTTTTACTGTTATACCACTGTCACGGTGTCCCAGATTAAGGGAGGGTTCGGGTCCCGCTTACATGTTTAACCCCGCCACATTCTGTATGTATGTACCTGTCCCATGTCAGGAGCCGGTGATTCAGTAGTTGTCGTTTGTTTATGTGTTACATATTTGTTTTTCGTTAATTTTTTGTACATAAATAAGGCCGTTAGTTTTCTTGTTTGAATTGTTTTACATTGTTATTTGGGGGCCTTTTATAGCTGACTATGCGGTATAGGCTTTGCTCATTGTTGAAGACCGTACGGTGACCTGTAGTTGTTAATTTGTTAATTTCTGTTTTATTTTGATCTCTTGTGGAGAGTTGTCTCATTGGCAATCATACCACATCTTCTTTTTTTATATTTAGTGAAATTTTGTTAAACTAACCGTCAGATAATCCCAATCTCCAAATAGGAAATAAACAAATAAATAACGGAAAATTAGAAGTCATCGGACAGAGAGTCATCAGTTATGTTTATTATGAATCGGTGTCTCTCTGGTGGGAGAAATTGATAAATCTTAATTTAAAGTGTTTTCCTCTGACTAAGATGCCGTTTCGGAGTTTCGTGTGGTGTCCATTTTGCTAAACTTGTATTACCTAACCGTTTAGTGGCCAGCTGAAGCCCGACTCCGGGTACGGAATTTTCTCGCAGCATTGATAACCCATTAGTTGCCTTTGTCGATCTTCTACTCTTTGCGCAGGTTATTTCTCTTGGGAACATTCCCCGTTTCCATTTTCTATATATTATATTTCCACAATCTGTATTGTAGCATGCCCGGATGGAAAGTTCGGTGAGGATTGTGAGGAAGACTGTAATTGTTTACCATGTAGTACGTGTGACAATGCTACAGGCAACTGTTCATGTGATGAGCAATCGAGTCCTCCTGAAAAAATAACGACAACGAAATACAAATCAGGTTGTTGTTTTGGTTTATAATTTGGAATTCTGAAAATCTTTTTGATTTGTAATTATATTGTACACACATTTCATGTGGAATTATTCAAGCAAATTACCTCATTTGGTGCATGCTGACATTATTTTGTTGGAAAATATAAGTTTTATATCGTTGATGTTAGGAATATAAAAAGAAGATGTGGTATGACTGCCAATGAGACAACTCTCCACAAGAGACAAAATGACACAGACATTACCAACTATAGATCACCGTTCGGCCTTCAACAAGGAGCAAAGCCTTTTATCATGACAAGAGTTTACGAACTGAAAGCGCTAAGTCAATTGATCAGTTGTATTACATGATAACAAACTAAATCGCACTCTTGCAACACTACTGACTTTGGTACTTCCATTTATTTTTTTAGAGATCGAAATGTGAATGTGTAACATTTATGCTAGAACATATATAGGCATACATTTAAGAGCTCGATCAGTTAATTTGTGGAATAACTTATAATAAAAAATAAATTTGCATTTGTTCAAAATTTGATTTCAATTGATATTATAAAGTAAGCCATACAAGGCTAACCATAATACATGACTGTGCAATATATATATTGATGAACTGTGGTTGTTTCAAGCTAACCTTGATTTGTATGCCTATAGTTATCACATGATCAACACGTAGTTGGGTATTTTTTTTTGGCATGCGTACTGTCCATTAATCGGCTTTTTTTTTTGGCAAGAGCCTTTTTACGCGTGATTTAATCAATTTAAATAGGTTATTTCGTATATTAAATTTGTGAATGTATTTCATTTCAGAGAAAAACCATTCATCACATTTTATTGCAGTATATGTCGGCATGGCTTCGGCGTTGCTGCTTCTTGTTTGTATAGTCGCTGCTATTGTTAGAGTAAAGCAGAAAGTTTACAGATTTTTTAGGTCAGGTAACAAGAAATGTCCTAACGTGAAACACAAACTACGAAAAATCAATCCGAAAAAGTCTAACAACCATACACACAATAAATCTGTCGATGCTGTTCCTAATATGTTTGAAGCGCATGCGCAACCGTTTCTTTGTAAACTTGGTGATGGCTACTGCGAGGTATCCGATGTAATTAGCGTTCCAAATCATACTAGACATAACGATATTGGTCATATTGACATTACAAGTTCATTGTAATAAGACTTTTCATTTGGCAAGTATGTCCTTGTATATATATACATATACTTTAATAAGTTTACCACATTATTGTTTCTTTGAATTTTTAAGTTCATTTACTGTCCGGTGGACAATATTGTTACATATTATGTACGTATTGTACATTGATTTAATTAACAATGTGTGTTTTGGATAACGAATTCATTTATATTTAATGTCATACAGTGCTAGATAAACAGATCAATAAATGTTATTTACTGACAGGTTTATTGAAAGGTGAAAGTATGGATTGGACAACATGTATCCTAATTCATCCCAAACATATATCCGTTGTCCAAAAATAAAATTGAATACATGAGGGTACTACCCTATGTTCACCTATATTTCCATTTTTTTTTAATTTATTTGGAAACTGGACAAAAAATTTCATTTTGTTTTAGTTTTGTAGATGTACAATGTAATAGTTCAACAAATATATTTTTGAATCATAGTAAATTGGTGTTGAACAGACTTTCGAATAGTTCAATTTTTTTTAATGATAATATAGCCGGGTAAAATGGCTATTCGACTAAATGTAAACCAAGAAGGAAGATTCGCTCCTTAAACTTTTATTTCAGCAGTCCGGCAAGACCGAACAACAAACTCCAAACTAAATGTAACCTAACATACAAACAATAACAATATATATAAGCACAAGCGATTAAAGGATTAAGCAGATTAACAGATGACAAATTTGAAATAACAATAGATTCAAAGAGTAATTAGTGTCCGACACGTATTTGTAAATTATAGCCTAAACTGTCACAGAGAATAAATAATGAGATAAATAGAGTAAATGCATTTAGACCTTTGTCCAAGATTATGACACATAAATCCGTGTAAAACACTAATGCCTAAATTTACGACAAAGTCTAAAATAATTAAATACATGCAAAACCTAAATATATTAAAACAATTGAATAACTAAAATGTTGTTCAAAAACTATTTCATTGCACTGTCCAAATTGTCCGGTCATATATTCCCGCGGCCTCTGAAGACACGACCCGGGTCTTAATATTATGTTCATCTGAAATTGTTCCGAAAGTTTCTTCTGTGATTGTGGCGTCCTCTGTATCGATAGTTTTGATTTGAATGGTTATCTTGTCTTGTATTTTCCCGAATATTGTCCAGTTCGTCTTCTAGTGTTGTAATGCGATTCAACATACGTTCTTTGTCGCGCTGTAATTGATATTGCTGGTCGATGGCTTTACATCTTTGATCGTATATCCGAGAATGAAGTGCTTTAAGATCCGTATTGCGTTCCTGTAATTTTTCTATTTCTTTTTTATCATCTGCACCTTGTTTTTGAAATTTTTCTAAATTGCGAATTACACTGTTATGCTCTTGTTTCAGCTCTTTGAATTTCTTTTCGTAATGAACACTTTTGATTTCAAATTTGACTCTCTCTGAATGCACTCGGTCGTGCCTGAGTGTAACGCTATCAATGAATTCTCTATCATAATTAAAGGCGGGAAAGAAATCCATCAGTTCAATAGTAGTAAGTTCCGCACAAGGAAAAATTGACATAGCTTTGTTTTCTTTGAATATCCTCATCCTTTCTGCGTCGCGACGTAATTTCGATTTCGATTTAACTTTGACAACTTTCACGTCCGGTTGTCTGTGATAAATACACATTCTGGCGTAATGTCCAAAACTTCTGCACTTATAGCAAAATGACGTTTTTGCTATACATTGTCTAAAATGAAATTTATTGTTCACAGTCTTTCCACAAAACTTACATAGGCAGTTGTCCATATGTTGTGTTGAATTTCTGGTCTGAAAGGTAGCTCCATTATCAGACATCTGGTATCTCCAGTTTCGGTCAAAATTTCTGGTTCTCTGCGTATCCATTTTTCTGTTTGCTGGGGGATCAGCTTCACAGGTAGAACAAGGTATCCGAAAGATGCGTTGCCCGTACGTCCTAACACCAGATATAGCCGGGTAAAATGGCTATTCGACTAAATGTAAACCAAGAAGGAAGATTCGCTCCTTAAACTTTTATTTCAGCAGTCCGGCAAGACCGAACAACAAACTCCAAACTAAATGTAACCTAACATACAAACAATAACAATATATATAAGCACAAGCGATTAAAGGATTAAGCAGATTAACAGATGACAAATTTGAAATAACAATAGATTCAAAGAGTAATTAGTGTCCGACACGTATTTGTAAATTATAGCCTAAACTGTCACAGAGAATAAATAATGAGATAAATAGAGTAAATGCATTTAGACCTTTGTCCAAGATTATGACACATAAATCCGTGTAAAACACTAATGCCTAAATTTACGACAAAGTCTAAAATAATTAAATACATGCAAAACCTAAATATATTAAAACAATTGAATAACTAAAATGTTGTTCAAAAACTATTTCATTGCACTGTCCAAATTGTCCGGTCATAATAAGTACTTACCAACAATACCAGCCATGCTCAATTTCACATCTATGCAAATCGAGCAACATATTATTTCAAAACCTTTGAATTTTCAACACTCGTTTAAAATTATCTACAGCCCTGATTACACCAAACGTCATGCACAGTAAACAGGGTTACAATTATTTTAATGTAATGTACACTGGTTTCACATTAAATTTGTTCACATCTATACACCTTGTTAAATTACCTGTACATAAAATGTGTTCACACTGTAATATTCCCGTGCTTGCATTTCCTATCATGATTTTCTTGATAGAGGGTTACTGCTCACAAGGAAGCTATTAAACCAAGAGTTCCAAATGGTGAAGTTGAAATCATCCCTTCGTAAATTTTACGGACGCCATCACGAGTTGGTTGACCTTTATGGAATAACCATTTCACAAATGATATCGGATATGTTCCTTACGTCGTAACTACAATCCCCTTCTCTTTCATGAATTTGACCTACCGAATTAGACTTTTTACCGCATTTGTAATCACATTAGCAACACGACGGGTGCCGCATGTGGAGCCGGAACTGATTACCCTTCCGGAGCACCTGAGCTCACCCCTAGTTTTTGGTGGGGTTCGTGTTGTTTATTCTTTGGTTTTTCTATGTTGTGTCATGTGTACTATTGTTTTTCTGTTTGTCTTTTTCATTTTTAGCCATGGCGTTGTCAGTTTGTTTTAGATTTACGAGTTTGACTGTCCCTTTGGTATCTTTGGTCCCTCTTTTGTAAACTATATGTCATTTAAATGTTCATTACGTAGAACCGACAACTTTTCTAGCAGTTAGGGAACGACCATTTGACTTTAAAAAAGGTGGGGGGGATTTACCTTGAAAATTATTCTTATCCCATTTTTGAATTTTTGATAAAAAAAAATCAAACTTTTTAAATTAATTCATTTATGAGTGAATCGTTGTTTGAGTAAAGACCAGGGGCAAATATTTCTGTGTAAATATAAACAGAAAATGTGGTATGATTGCCAATGAGACAACTACCCACAAAAGACCAAAATGACACAGATATTAACAACTATAGGTCACCGTACGGCCTTCAACAATGAGCAAAGCCCATACCGCATAATCAGCTATAATAGGCCCCGATAAGACAATGTAAAACAATTCAAACGAGAAAACTTACGGCCTTATTTATGTAAAAAAAATGAACGAAAAACAAATATGTAACACATAAACAAACGACAACCACAGAATTACAGGTTCCTCTGAAGTCCAGTCGATCCGGGAAAATCTTTTCAAATGAATTATTTGTTCGGAAATGATGATGCTTTGGGTCTTGATAAGGGATTGATAAAGCTACGTTGAATATTTTTTTTATATTTTTTATAGCAAATTGATATATCAAGTTTATATAAATATTTCGGTAAAAAACTTTATTGATAATAGTTATAAATAGTAATTTTATTCAAAAATAGTTTTTTCTTTAAATATACATGGTAAAATTAATGTTATAAATGCCTAGTTTTGTGTAAACTGAACCTACACACGGCCTACATTGAATATCGACTGCATGTAGACAAAACATGATGTGAACTACATGTAAACATTGAGTTTTATCAATGTGAACGCAACTTTGTTTAGTACACGTGTGAGTTACACTCACACAACACCGAGTCTAGGTCAATGTGAACACGGCCTAATATCACTTTTTCAGCTACAAAAAGTCCATTCTTGCAAATCATAAGTAATTGGCACGCTGCTATCTTTGTCTGAACTGTCTTATTTGTGTAATATTGTAATATATAACGGGAGTGATTGTACTTGATGTTTGATATAAGACATAATCTTTCAATCAGTTTAGTTCAGTTCTGAAGCTGGTATGTTACAATGTAGTACCTGCTAGTAGTCCTTTGCTAATTTACGTATCATTGTCGTTTTGTTTAGATTCTTTTGTTACCTGTTTTGACATCAGACTCGAACTTCTTTTAAAATGATTTTTTCTGAACCTATTGCTATGTTTTTGTTTATTCTTCAACGGCTAGAGGTATAAGTAGAGGGTTGAAATCTCACAAAACATGTTTAACCCCGCAGTATTTTTGCGCCTGTCCCAATTCAAGAGTCTCTGGCCTTTGTTAGTCTTGTTTATTTTTTAACTTTAGTTCATTTATATGTTTTGAAGTTTAGCGTGACGTCCGTTTTCACTGACCTAGTATACATTTTTATTTAGCAGCCAGATGAGGACCATTTCAGTGCATGAATTTTCTCGTTTCATTAAAGATCCATTGGTGACCTTCGGCTATTGTCGGGTTGTTGTCTCTTTGACATATTCCCAATTATAATTCTAAATTGTATGTATGTTATAATATAACTTGTTTTAATCTAAACGGAATTATTTTATATTAATTTTTGTAATGCTGTTGCATGATTCTGCATTAAAGGCAACAAATGTACAATATTTTAAAATATGTTTAAAATTCTTACTGAATTTGAACTTTAAAAACAACCATTTGACATACAGATCTATTGTAATGCATGTACGTTTTTCGAAATTCGTTGTACATGATTATCTTTTTACTTGACACTTTTGAAGAACAAAGTGAAGTGGGTTTTTTTTCTTAAAGAAGAAAACTTGTATTAGTATGTTTCTTGGATACATGTATACGTAATAGATTGAAGTAGTCTTTTCCTACCCTTATGAAAATTACATATTTTGTGTTTCTTTATAAAAATAAGAAAAGACTTTTTAAAAATAACATGTATTTTCCTTTCTGTACAATTTTAAAATTGTTTTTTGGTCATGTCATTTTGTTTGAATAAGTTATGTGCTTATAATCCAATTGCACAGAACTATAGATGCTAGATGAAATTAACTGGCATGTCAATGAACTGCTACATGTAGTAGTCTGTTGTTATTTATGTATTATTGTCATTTTGTTTAGTATCTTTGGTTACATCTTCTGACACCAGATTCGCACTTCTCTTGAACTGAATTTTAATGTGCGTATTGTTATGCGTTTACTTTTCTACATTGGCTAGAGGTTTAAGTGGAGGTTTGAGATCTCATAAACATGTTTAACTCCGCCGCATTTTTGCGCTTGTTCCAAGTCCCAGGTTAAGATTTATCTTATCTGAAATTTGCAGCCGGTGTTGGGTTGCTGCTCCTGCATGAGTAACTTTAATGAAATTTTACAGTTTTTGGTTATTATCTGAAATATTATTATAGACAGAGATAAACTTTAAACAGCAATATTGTACAGCAAAGTCAGATATACAAATAAGTCAACAGGACCACAATGGTTGATTGACTTAATTTTTGTTTTTAATTTTTACAAATGTCTTCTGCTGACAACTCAGACAACTTCACTAAACTAAACAAAAGTATAAGTGTTGCATTATTTCAAGTATCAATTGTAAATAAAAATGTCAGGTGAGCGACACAAGCTTCTTGGAGCATTTAGTTTATTGATTTTTTTAAAAGTAACAGGTACATAATGGTGTAATTCACCAGAAAGCAGATTTTGCATCATTTGTTCTATAGCTTCTCGGGCCTTCAGGGGCTCCAAGACCATTCAAAAACAATTTTGACTCGCTCCGCTCGGCGAAATATGTTGGCCAGTACTTTTGAAAGAGGCTAATACAACCAAACTTTAATACTCTGTATGTATGCAATACATGTATATGCGGTTAGGATTATAAAGATTCATTTCTGCAGAGGATGATGATTATTTCTGATTAAATGGTACATAATGACTTGCCTAAACAAGTTATTTACGAAATCCGAGAAGGATCATTCATAATTCAGAATTTAAAATTCAAAATTCAAAATTCAAAACTGGCAAATCAAAAAAGATAATCCTGCTTTATTGCAGTTGAAATCCAAACACAACACATTTTGTCTTAAACTGATCAATTGATCTGATAAAATATACGGTAGATTAATAATATAATTGTATACAGACAAACATTATAACATTTTTCAACGGATATGTGCCGACATTATGTCAGAAAAGTGTAACATTTCTTGTTATCACTGTTACTCCGGGAGAGAGAGATATCGAGTGTCACTTCAATCCTTGTTCGATTGTTTTATTCTTTAGACACATACAATTACATGAATATTATAATACTTCTTCTTTTCATGACTTGAGAATCTTTGATAATATAAAAATAAGAAGATTTGGTATGATTGCAAAAGAGACAACTCTCCACAAGAGACTAAATAACAAATATAGATCACCGTACGGCCTTCATCAATGAGCAAAACCCATACCACATAGTCAGCTATACAAGGCCCCGAAATGACAAATGTAAAACTATTCAAACGAAAAAACAAATTTGATATACAGCAAAAACGACAACCACCGAATTACAGGCTCCTGAATTGGGACAGGCACAAACAGAATGTGCACCATCCTCATTTATACAACACACAAAATATGTCGTCCACTTTTCGGTGTAGAGAATGAGAATTTTATGCTGTAAGAAATGAAGCATTTCGCATTGTGTCCGAAAAGACAAATTTTCTTTCATTGTAGAGGATGCTTTCATAGTTTTGACATACTATATTTGATTGTAATGTAAAATTTCAACTATTTTTTTTAAATGATTATTTATTAATTTATTTCTGTTATTTCTTTAACCCGAAACCGCCTTTGAAAATGGTAAAAATGTTTTGCAATGATCCTGGATATCAATTTTTCACAAGGTTTTCGGAATTTTTCTTTGCTGTCATGGGGAAATCTAGTGTCAAAATATTACCTTTTAAGTAAACACTGAAACTTGATCTTTCAATGTTGCTTCTTTTTAAGCAAAGACATAATAAGTTAGAAATTTACAAGGAAACTTTGTGGTAGTAACAATAAAAAAGATTTGCACTAAAAAACAACATTTCCAAAGAAAGTTATTATTTCTCTCCTAAAATAGCAATTTAAACGACGAGTACAACAGACTACAGAAATGTTGTGTATAATAAAAATAAAAAAAGAAGCTTCGTGTCAAATTAGGTAAAAAAACTCCCTATGCGAATAAATTCCTGGAGTACCAGCTTTAATTTATGTTTTTACCGGCAATATACCTCTCTGGAACATGCTAATTAGCCGCATATGTATCATATGTACAATTTGGTTTAGTGGTGCTGATGGTATTTGAAGCAGTCCTCTTTTTCATATAATGACATCGGGGTTTTATATGATTTGCTATGTGGTATGGGGTTTGCCCATTGTTGAAGTGGTTATAAGCATTGTATATAACTTTCATTACATTTGGTTTAGGCAAATAAAGTTAGAGCACGTAGACGACAAATTTAACATTTTTCCATTTTTAAATGGGCTTGAATGACGTCACAACTATGTTTTAACATATATGCTTTTGGAACGGTGCATTTATTATGGACTCCATTTTTGAAAGAAAATCTAAAGAGCAGAGCATTTGGTTTTTTTGTAGCTCTAAAACATCAATCATAGAATTATCAACATTAATCTTGGAATTTCCAACTTGAATCTTGGAATTTCCAACTCTAACCTTCGAATTATCAATTTTAATCTTGAAAGTATCAATATTAAAGTTGGAATTTCCAAGTTTAATGTTGATAATTCCAAGATTAAAATTGATAATTCCAAGATAAAAGTCGACAATTTGAAAAAAAAATTAAAAAAGGATGACCCTAATTCGCTTTCGTAATAAATGGAATTACATAAATAAATGCCAAAAGTATCATCTTTCGGCAATCATAGACTGTAACTCCCAAATAACATAAAGAAAAATTGTCAAAACTTAACACGAATTTTGTTGATATAACAACAAAAAATTATCAGAATTTGATAAACGATACACAAAATCTGTCTTTTGTATTTACATATTTTAATAACTAGAGTCTTCTATTGAAAAACTAGGTTATTATAACAGATTGGTTGTTGTTTGCTCAACCTCCATTTCATGCATATTTATGACGAGAGAAAAATAACAATTAAGGATGTTCGCTCCTCTTGTTTTAAAATGTTGCCAGCTACATGCATTCTGAATCCTCCGGTTTAATCCATGTAGTGTTATTAAAAACAAATTCCCCGCTAACCCCTACTTTTCTTTTCACTATTTAATTACATATAGTTTAAAAAGCCATATTTGAAAATCCTATAAAATCCTTGTTACTTTTTCATATTTTTTCAAAGAATATGGATGCCAATGTTTAATGTATGAAAAGTCTAGAGAGAAGTATTTCCCGCCAAATCTTAAATGGATTATATTTCAAAAACAAGCACACGAACCCTTCATTTTTTTATCTGCTATTTTAGTTGTTTTATTTATGTATTATATTGTTATGCGTATTGTTATGCGTTTAATTTTCTACATTGGTTAAAGGTATAGGGGGAGGGTTGAGATCTCACAAACATGTTTAACCCCGCCGCATTTCTGCGCCTGTCCCAAGTCAGGAACCTATGGCCTTTGTTAGTCTTGTATTATTTTAATTTTGGTTTCTTGTGTACAATTTGGAAATTAGTATGAGGTTCATTATCACTGAACTAGTATATATTTGGTTAGGGGTCACCTGAAGAACGCCTCCTGGTGCGGGAATTTCTCGCTACATTGAAGACCTGTTGGTGACCTGCTGCTGTAGAGTTTTTTTCTTTGGTCGGGTTGTTGTCTCTTTGACACATTCCCCATTTCCATTCTCAATTTTATCAATTTATAACAGTCTTTTAAAAAGCTTGTCATTTTGAAACAGAGTACTGAACATCCTTAATACAAAAGGTAGGACCTGTCAATTAATGATCATTAATCGTCAACTTAGGTTATTTAAATCTTTATTATTGAATCTGCAATAACGATACCATTCAGAAATTGACATCGAGGGTCGATTGACATCTAAAACTTTACAAAAAAGCGATGCTTTTAATTTTTCCTTTGTGAACGTTTCATCCTGTTAAGCGACTTTCCAACAAAAGTAGAAAAGGGCTCGGGTTTCCTTTCCTATTTTCTTGATAGAGGGTTACTACTTGCAAGGACGCTGTTTTACCAAAGGTTTCAAATGGTAAGTTGGATGTATCTCTGAGAAGGTTTAATGAACCCTTTGCCTTGTTTCTATGGGTTGTATTCTTTAATAACCGTCTAAAATAGCTTTCAGTAGTTAATCAAATTGGAAAGTGCGATCTTTTTTGGCTTTCGTAAGTGCTCGGAATCATTATAGCCCGGCTCAACTAAAATTTCAAATTCTCAAGTACAGTTTTTTTCATACATTCCGTGAAATAACTAGGAAATAGCATATTTCAATGAAAAGATGCTAATTTAGAATAATTTTTCAAAGTATTTCTCAATTTTTTAATTGCTTTCATATTTTGCATAAGGTAGCATCTTTTTATAGTACGTATGCTGTGTGTTTAATTTTATAAGCTTCTGGCATTAAAATTTGATGTAGATGCTGTTGTTAAAATAATAAGGTATTGGAGCATCTTACTATTACTGGGATGCTAGTTTTGCATATATTTTGTAAAACTATTTTTTTATTTTTTTGGGGATGCTGGATTTCCTATATATTGAAATGCTGGCATCCCGTTATTTTGGGATGCTGGCATCCCGTTATATTGGGATGCTGGCATCCCGTTATATTTGGGATGCTGGCATCCCGTTTTATTGGGATGCTGGCATCCCGTTTTATTGAGATGCTGGCATCCCGTTATTTTGGGATGCTGGCATCCCGTTTTATTGAGATGCTGGCATCCCGTTTTTTTTGGGATGCTGGCATCCCGAAAAAGCTGAATGCTGGCATCCAAAACAGTAGGAGTGCAGACATCGCAAAATATCCAAATGCTGTAATCCTCAAGTTCTGTTTGATATACCGTTGGCCGAATTTCTATAGGTGTACTCCAATGCATAATTTTGTGTAATGCAAAAAAAAAAAACAACAAAAATCCGTTTGTTGTTTCTTCCGAACACTTTATCTAATGACGTCAGTGATATTATGACGTAAGAGGTGGTTTACCATCATGCGTAGAGATTCGTGCAGACACAGTAAATATGAAAAGAAATCAATTCTCAAGAATCATTAATACCGATATAAATATTTTTTGAAAGTAATTAAAACAGATAACCCTTTTAATATTCTCTTATATATTAGTTTTTCTTATGTTTAATACTGAAAGCGCTTGCACTATTTTTTTACGCTAATTGCGGTAAATCCCACCCGCATGACGTCATGTAAAAAGAATGTTTGAAATCGGCGAAGTGAACATGGTTGCAAGGGGAAGGCCGAAAAACACTTCTTTAGCCAGCCGCAATTTATCATCATTTTGATATAACAATAACCTATTCGCAATAGAACGCTATTCATACAGGTAAGTAGATTTGCTTATATTTTACATGCACTTCGTAGATTTCTCAGATTTAGCCATTCATGACACATCCTCCCCCCCCCCCTTTCCCCCTCATTCATGACATAAGGAATGTTCTACTCAACT
The DNA here is from genome assembly GCF_036588685.1 of Mytilus trossulus. NCBI lineage: Eukaryota > Metazoa > Mollusca > Bivalvia > Mytilida > Mytilidae > Mytilus > Mytilus trossulus. Next base: position 36,731,648 of record NC_086380.1, on the reverse strand, counting down.
CGACAACTGTATCATGTATGTCTGTAATGATTTCATATGTATATATTATCGACATTATCAGATGTCGAATTTTTCTATAGGAGGCGATTTGACCTGTGCCCGTCCGAGATTTCTCTGACGTCCTACGCTCATGGCCTAGCTTATCTTGCAAAACAGCTGTTTGAAGTCTGAGTAATCTCGGGCGCATTTCAGTGACTTGATACGCCAGCCGGATAATATAATTCTGATTAATTCCAGAGGGAAAATTACAGGCACAAATGGTTAGGCAACAATGATTAATGTCAGTCGCCAGATTCTCCTATGTCGTCGTGGAGGGATGCGCTTCGATCCGTTTGTGGTTACAAATGGTGATTCCACAACTTTTTATAAATGGGATTTGGGGGGTCACTGACTGCCATAACAGAGGGCCCCGCTAAAGTCTTCTTTTAATGTTTACCTGTATAATAAACCATTTTTTCACACGAAAAAGGAGGAGGGCTGGATCCGCCTATGGTAGCGACGAGCCTCCAAGACAGACATAGGCTGATAGGGAATACAAATATATTCTTTTTATTTTGCCTTATTGAAGTATGTCCTTTTTCATGAAGTTATGAATAGTTTTGACAAAAATATGATCGACATAAACCCCACTGAGACGATGAACCACCATCAATATATTGGGTCTGCAAAATTGATTTGTTTACCCCTAGACAACCTATAGGAAAACCATTTAAATGCATCACTGGGTCATCACTGGTAAGAGTCTGAGTTCAAGAAAAATAATGTATGAAAAACTTAATTTAAGATTGATTTTCGGTCTAGAAAATTGAATGTGTTGTTTGCCTCTTTTTTGCAAGGGTCTAAAACTAGTTAACTTGTGCCCGTCTGAGATTACTTTGAGTGTTGACTTCCTACGCTCATGGGCCTAGCTTGTCTTGCAAAACAGCCGTTTGAAGTGTGAGCAATATCTGAGTAATGGTATGATTGCTAATGAGACAACTCTCCACCGGACTGAGACCAAATAATATAGCACTAACCGGTGACTAAGCAGTTTACAATTAAATGTCAGCATATGTCCTCCAACAATGAACAAAATTTAGATATCGCTACAAGAGTTTTGTGTTCCAAGACTAGGCTAAAATAAAAAAACACACAAATTAATGTGTTAACCAAATACAATCTTAGATTCTAGATGGGAATTAAATTTCACGAAAGTCACTAAATACATGTACAAATGTAGGATGTATTTGTAAATAAAAACTTCGATGAAATTGAACAATTTTCTCCCTTACATAATGTACATTGTACAGTATAGACCTGGATGTTGTTCCATAAAATTTTAATTGAACTATAGTGGTTCATATGTGTTTTGAATAAGGTTTAACGACTACGCAGAAACAACAGGCATATATTGGTGTGGAAAACTTAATTTAAAAGAAGTTTAAATGAAGATTTTCTTCGAATAATAATGCGTTTTCTCGTAGGGAAAGGGGGGGGGGGGGGGGGGGGGTGCAAGTATTTTATTTTTAATATCAATCACGAGTGAGAAAGCTATATTTAAATTTAATTCTACATCATTATGACATCATACATGAATATTTACTTTCTGTTCCCTAGTGTTGTGATGTCACAACAAAAAATTATTTTTGATAATCTTTCATATAATTATTATTTCTCTTTTCAGCATTTGTAAAGAGTAAAGAAGTGGCTTCACCTTTCTGGTTACTATTCATGTGTTGTGTATTAATGTATCGCAACACTTTATAGTTATTGGACAGGTTAAACTCAGACGACGAATCATCCAAACAGCACCCGATCATTTGTGATTCCAGCTGATTTCAGATTACTAGCAATACACAGCCTTCTCGATAAACTGTTAAATCTACAGGCCCGGAACTAAATTTTTGAAAATTTTTAGTAAGATTATGTTGGCCTGTAGATATGATTTTTACAGGCCCAAGAGCAATTTTACAAGCCTGGGCTGCCTGGGCTGCCACTCAGCGTGAAGACTGGCAATACATGATAATAGAAAGTTTGAAAGTTCCAGTTCGTGTAACTGATTTGATTGAATGATAACAAATATTGAAATATCAAAATACAGAAAAAAAGATACAAGTTTAATAATGATTGTAATAAAAAAAAAGTTGTGTTAATGAAATGAAAGACTCCAGTACTAAAAGATGCTGACATAATGTACTGACACATTGGAAGATGAATACAGCAAGTCCAGATACATGAGATATACTGACAATATTCAGTTCGTACAGATCAAAGACACTGCACCAGTATTGATAATAGATTTTTTTTAAATATTGCATTGTGGTACACGTTTTATGGTATACAGACAATAGTGCGGAAAACAAATCTCCTTACTTTACACATTAAATGCACCTCATATTTAGCCTCTTCATAAAGGTACAGTCTCCAATCTGTTTTGTATAGTGTATGTCCTGGATGACTTAGTTAATCAGGCATTCCAAAGGTTGATGGTCATTGGGCAATTGCATTATGCTTATTTAAAAAAAAAAATATGATATGAACATTCGAAATATGAGCAGATTTGAAAATTGTAGTCCTGATGTCATATATAAATGTATTGTCTCGAGACCGTTATACATGTAGTCAATAAAATGTAAACATCATGTCTTTCATAATGGTAATCAAAGTCAGAAAAATATCATTAAAATTGGCTTGTTATTGGGAACTTACCGGTAGTACATAGACATAGTCTTATAAATATCAAATTGTTAACATCAGAATTCACATGGTAAACTAGCACTTTACAATTCAGACTCAGTTTGTTGGTCAAGTATACATTTCACACTCTGACCTATGATGTCACATTCTCAATATGCATTAAACTGGCCACTGGACATGAACAAAGACAAAAAATATAATCTTCCCGGCATTCATTAGTGTTTTTTTTTATGTTTACTTGATTGTTTTAATATGCATTCAACACACATCAAAACCTGCATGGTTGTGATGCCAGAATCCCTATATTTTGGGATGCCAGCATCCCGATATGTTGAGATGCCAGCATCCCGATATTTTTGGATGCCAGCATGCAGATATATTGGGATGCCAGCATCCGGATAAATTGGGATGCCAGCATCCGGATATATTGGGATGCCAGCATCCAGATATATAGGGATGCCAGCATCCTGATAAATTGGGATGCCAGCATCCGGATATATTGGGATGCCAGCATCCAGATATATAGGGATGCCAGCATCCGGATATTTTGGGATGCCAGCATCCGGATAAATTGGGATGCCAGCATCCGGATATATTGGGATGCCAGCATCCGAATATTTTGGGATGCCAGCATCCAGATATGTTGGGATGTCAGTTTCCGTATATGTTGGGATGCCAGAATCTATAAATAATTGGAAGCCAGCATCCAAACGTTGAGGTATTTAATGGACTTCAATATGAAATTAAAAGAATTACATCAGCATCTATCAAAGGTGGAGATGCAATTTTAATGTTGTTCTTCAATATCCGCAGACACTTTTCTTAAATATGCCATATACAGAAATAAGAAGTGCTTTTTATACAAAACAATTTCACAACTACAAAAGTTATTAGTATAATCGAGAGAGCATCCATAATCTTTGAGAACCAATAAAATCTATAATGCAGCATCTACTATTCATAGAAATAAATGAATCAGTATGATTTTTTGTAAAATGAGCATATGTTGATACTAAAACAAATGCAATATAGTAGAAATATTCCAAATATGTAACATGGCCGTAACATTTTCTCTGGACATTGAAATATTTAGTAGAATACAACATAATTTTACTTTAAAAGTTCAAAAATTGTCAAAAAATTCTCTTTTAGCATATGAGAATTTCAAATTTTAGTTGAGAACTCATTTAGATTAATGTAGGATTTTTGAGTTTTGAATTTTGAATTTTGAATTTTGAATTCTGGATTTTGAATTTTGGATTTTAAATTTTGAATGATCCTTCTCGGCTTTCGTAGTCATTCCAATATATGTGCCTCGGTTATTACCTTCAGTTTTACTATCAAGTTTACTGTCAAAGTTTTTATTTGAAATAATAAATGAATTATTGCCTCAGTAGATTAAGGATTTAATGAACCGTTACTTCTAAATATGTAGCCTGTCTATCACTTGTTAGGGAGCTACCATTTGATTTTTATGGGGGGGCTAGGATGAAATTTGAAAAAAATAGGCAGGACAGGAGTTTTGAGTAAAAAAAAAGGCAGGATGAGACACTTGCAAAAAAAAAAAGTCAGGACGACAATTTTGGTAAAAAAAGATCAGGATAAACTAAAAAAAAAAGGCAGGACCGAACAGAGTGAAAAATAAAAAGGCAGGACAGAGATTACAGCTAAAAAAAAAAGGCAGGACAAAATTTTTCATCCTAGCCCCCCCATCAAAATCAAATGGTAGCTCCCTTACTATTGTAGTATAGTCTAGTTCAATGTTATTCCTTAATTTACAACAAACAGGAATATGTGTATTCTTTTTTAAAATTTAGAATCCCAGATTGAAATTTGAAGAATTTTACCCATGTTTAACGTTTGATATTAAAGTAACAACTGAAGGTTAAACACTTTCTCTAATCTTGAGACCCTATTGACCTTTATTCTATTGGAACTCCTTTTTTAATATCAATAGTTATAATATTGTATTTCAAATATAATCCACATTTTAATTTGTTGGGATTGCAATATTGATTGATTGGTTTAACAGGAATTCGGGATAGTAACGGAACTTTTGCTGGACATTTTTTAGCTGTCTCGTTTGGTTATTCTTCTGGTATCTAGGGTTACAATTTACACATTATTTTATGTTATGAAAAAGATTTTGTTCATTAACAGTGATTTCGTTCGGGGCATTAGTTTGCATACCAAACAATATAAATGAAATTTACATTATAATTATATTGCTGCTTTCTGCTGACTATTTACACAGAATATTTTAGAACATTTTACATGATCGTGCCATCTCAGAAAATAACCCTGAGTAAAAATATTCACGAAAACAGTAATTTAGACTATTAGTATTTTTTACAAAGAAAACATGAATCAAATATTAATGTGATGTTGTTTAAAACTGCAAAAGCAAGAAACATGCATTGAATGTAAATACTGTCAATGTATTTTAGTGCGGTGTTCTGTGTTGTTTTACTTGTATTTGACAAGTCAACGAATTTTTTTGTCTTTTACAAAAAACTTGTGAACCGTTGATTATCTGTACTACTAAATGAAGAGACCTGATTTTGTGTGACGTGTCTCTGTCTGTCAGATGAAATCAATTAAAAGTTGTCTGTCTAATTCTGAGGTTATGTAGTAATACGTATATTGTAGTTTGTCATCCGTAATAATGATAAGCGGCATATATTAAATTAGCTATATTTGGCACAACTTTTTGGAATTTTGAATCCTCAATGGTCTTCAACTTTGTACTTGTTTTATTAATATGCTGATATGAGCGTCACTGATGAGTCTCATGTACACGATGCGTGCGTCTGACGTACTAAAGTATAATCCTGGAACCTTTGATAACTTCTTAAATTAGTAATGGTCTAACTTGAATAACAAAATGATTACAAGACGCCTTGTTCTGTGATTACTATCATATTTCTGAATTTATGCTCACTTAATATGTAAGCATGAAATAGTACAGTCATTATCGTCTCCTGGGTCTTTTTTCAGTTTTAAAAATAAAATTAACGATGGAAAGTCAATGCACATGATATTATCTATCAAATTTAACTTACATTTATTTTCTCTCTTATCATGATTGAAGATAAAATGTTGTTTAACACACTGTAAACATAACTAGCTTAACAAGTACTATGTGTTGTCGTGATGCGAATTATTGTATTATCCATTCAACCGATAGCGTGTATAACTATCCACTCCCCTGGTTTTTTTTTACATGTACAAAGAATAGTGTTAGTATGAATGTGTAACTATTGGTATATGTATCTTTCTATTTCATGATTCGTTTTATTTCAGTAGAAACTATGAGCGCTTATTAGTCAAATTAACGTGATGTTTACCCCTTAGTGAAAAAAAACATGAATAGCACGGGTTTCAATTACATGAAAGTACATGCATATCCATTTGCATATTTGACACTCAATTTTAATACAGAAATAAGGTAATGACCACAAACTCTAACATTTCCATCTACGAAAGCATTTAACCATAATGTAAAATCTATACTACACAATTAATTAGACTGAAATTAAGATCGAATAGGAGTTACTTTTGAACAAAAATGAAACCACATCTTATATATTTCATTCGTCCGAATTGTTTTCTGAATTTAGCTTTTTTATGTTGCTATGGTCTTTCATCCACTTAGATTAAGGCTAATACATTTTTTATCATGTTCAAAAAAATAAGTTTTATTGTCTGTTAAATTACATTAATATTAAAGAATTAAGCAAAAATCTTGATAATGAACAAGTATTGTGTTTTGTCATTTTTATAAATTTTACCATTTTTTGTTGCCATGGTAACAAAACATTAAAAAAAACAGACGTTTTTTTTCCTGTTTTGAATAATTCAATATATGAACTTAAAGATGCAATCATAGTTTATAATGAACTTGTCTGCCCAATATCATGTTTTCTTGATTTAAAATATGATATTAAAGCTATTTTCAGAAAATGTCAAAATACAGATTTTTGCACTTTTTTAAATACCGTTTTAGCCTTATATCAAAAAATAAATTCACAACCTCAACATCAAAATATAAACTTCAAATAATGCTTAATTATATGTTGAAATTATTTTTTTTTCTTGAAATTGTCATTTTCATAAAATTGTTGCAACCAAAAAGTAGACATTTTCAAATTTTCCTGTCTGTTTTCACGATAAATTCCTCAAAAAATGGCTGCATGTTTCCATAGCAACCGTTCAACAAAATTAAAAGAATAAGCTTACCAACTTTATTTCAATCTTAGTTGAGTATTATATATAAAAAAATAAAGCAGCTCTGAGACATACATGAATTACCCCCTGTCCGGATTTTACAAATAGCTGTACTTGAGAGAAAAAAAGCACACATTGAATAATTTCATGCGTCCGACGCGCTTATTTTATTTTCCTTTATATAATTAAGATTAGATAAAATTTATTTCCTAATTTTGAATGTTTATTGTTTCTTTCCTAAATAAATCAATTTTCATTGATTCAAATTTGAAACGTCACAACTTTTTCGAAAACGCAGTGAATATAAATCTGAAATAAATCATGTGTTTTATCATATTATTGCTGTTGATTGGTCCATCATCTTACTTCACAGGATGCTCTTCAAGTAGGGAATGGAGGAAGTGTTTGAATACTAATTCAAAGTACAATATAAACACAAGTATAACAGATATTTATTATTAATTTTTACTAACATACGTTATGTTATTGTTAAAATGTTTCATGTAATAATTGTAATTGCATGTAATTTGTTTCAGATAAGCATTACTCTGAGTCCGATTTCGAGGAATATATGCCCTGTAAAATTGTGCCATATAGATGAGTATGTTTGTTTTTTTTTAGATTTCTAACTATTGCATAGTTGCTTAATGTCTCAAATGTATAATTATAACAATTTAATGCACTTAATTTTTTTTCCAGTGCATGTCGAAACATTCCTAAAGACACATTTGTAATGAAATGCTGTCCAGATTTTATCGAAAAAGATGACTTGTGTGAACGTAAGTAACGACAAACGAATATTTTTCCCAGATAAAGAACGAAGAACCCATAAAAGGTTATTAAAAGACTTAAAATATAAAAACCAAAAATAAACTAAATGATGCAAATCCATACACAGCTTTCAATAGTTGATACATAAATAAGAATAGCGTCCCGGCCATAGCACAGAAAATATTCTAAGGCCACAAATTACGCATGTAATGCTTACAACTCAAAATAATTTATTATTTAAATAGTAATTTTGGGGCCCTTTATAGCTTGTTGTTCGGTGTGAGCTAAGGCTCCGTGTTGAAGTCCGTACTTTAACCTATAATGGTTTACTGTTTAAATTGTTATTGGATGGAAAGTTGTCTCATTGGCACTCACACCACATCTTCCTATATATATTAGGTGATTAACATAACATGCAAAACAGGACGATTACATGTTAATTATAATGAACCATAATTGTAAGAATAAATATTCCGTCTGAGAAAAAAACTTTTAAAGAGAGACGAAAGAAACCTTAGGGAATTTCAAACTCATAAGTCGAAAACAAACGGACAACACTAGACTTAAAAAAAAACCAGACAAACAACAGCACGAACAACACATTATAGATCAATAAAAAATGGGCAACACGAGACCCACAAAAAGGAAGTGTTGCTAGCTATTCAAAAGGAACAGTTCGAAAAAAGACATGTCTCCCTTTCCGTAGAAAACCGTAGTTTTGACAATGTTTGAGACACCTGACGCGATTTTTCTAAATATTGTGGAAATTTGGAATATATTTGTCGTTAACAATTAATATATTTATACAAGATATTTCATTTTATTCGTTTTAAACACTTATTTATTCTACTAATAGAGCTTTAATAAAAAAAATATCTTGTAAAAGCATATAAAGAGTAACTGTTAAATGAATGACTTGATTACTTGTATCCAGCATGTCCAGAGGGAACTTTTGGGAGGTCATGTGAGGATCACTGTCCAAATGGTTTTTATGGTAAACAGTGTACAGTTCAATGCAATTGCAGTCCAGCTCAAGAATGCCACCGTATATTCGGATGTGTTTGTCCAGTAGGATATACAGGAAACAAATGTGATCAAGGTAATAATTACGAAATATGGAATATTTTATAAAAGCAAGCTAAATTATGAACACAACCAGCAATAGCTTAGATACAACAGAGAACAACATTTCAACAATCTAACTAAAATTAATAGTACACAAGTATAAAATTAGTATGTGTTCCAAGTGGAGTAATAAAAATATACATTTTTTGTAAGAATATTATAAAATAGCAAACAAAAAAATAAATCACACTTCTAATCCAAGTAAAAACAACACATGCTAAGGTAACTGACCTGATATACATTTTTCTTTAGGTGCCAGCAGAATCACGCCTCCGGGTGTGGGATTTTCTCGCTGCATTGAAAAGCCATTGGTGGCCTTCGGCTGTTATCTGCTCTTTATGCGGGTTGTTGTCCCATTAACACATTCCCAATTCACATTATCGATTCTATTAGCTATACTCTTACATACATCAGTGTCTCCATTACTTAACAATTAATATAAACTGGGAATTAAATTTGTTTTATCAAAAATATTTGTATTTAAGGGGGCTCGCGGGTCTAAATCAAATTTTTTATTTAATATAGGATTTCTCTATATTTTTCTATAAATTAACTTTATCTTATACCTAATGGAAAAATGAAATAAAAAAATGGGGTAACCGTGCATTTACGCTCACAATCTGCTTTCGGAAAAAGCATACATTTTTGTAAATGTCCTTTTTTTCTGTTGAACTAATAGGAGAAATATTGGTAATATCGAAACAAAAAAAGAACTTAATTACAGAATTATTCAGTTTATGAACAGCCTATTCGAAAACAACAATAAAAAATATAGGTCACCGATGAGTTGAAAAAGACATTTCATTTTTAGAGCCAAAAAAATGCATTTTTGCACCAAAGGGAGATAATTTGGTGCCTTTTCAAGGATATCTAAATGTTAAAAGTCACCTGGGGCCAACATGTATTGATTGTTTTGAAAAATTCTTGTACCATAAGATAAAGTAACAACTACTAAAGGTAAATAATAAAATTTGTAGAAGTAGAAAATGTTAACTTCATGCTGAAATGTCAACATTTTCCATTTGAAGGTTTTGAAGTCAATATTAGGTGTTTTTAAAAATTTGAATTTTTCATTTTTTCAAGATTCCCGTTTGATTATATATATTCCGGATCTAAGAGTTTGAACTTATATATTAATTTGTTAACTGCGTATTACAAACTTCAGAACGTATAACTTTTAGTCAAAAATAAAATAAGATAAGTGGAGAAAAAGCTGTTGAACCTTAAGGTACACGGCCATGGCGTCACCCCGGTTAATTCATTGTTTTTTGTTGTTCAAACACGTATTTTGGAGTATATAGGATCTATAATAGGAGTCGATGAATAACAAAACATTTGAATTGCCAGTAGAACATATGGATACTTTCAAATTTGATAGGGATAGGGTCACACATTTAGCCTTGCAACAGCTAACTTACATACTACAGGATGCACTGGATATTATTTCCCCCTTCGAAATGGACGTGGCTGTATATTTGTACATCCTCCTCAACAAATAGACCTTCATGTATCACATTGTGAATGGTTTTACTGCCAGTCGAAATAATACTAAAAGTGATCATATTTGAATTCCTCATTTCTTAACACTTTGCAACTCTTTTTGTCTATATTTTAGGAGGTTAGAATAGTTAGATGCTAGACGTAATCAATCAATAGTTATTTTGATTCACTTAGGCCGTGTTCACACCAAACGCCGTGTACAGTAAACATGTTTACTATTAGTTTAATGTAATGTACACTAGTTTCACATTGAATTTGTTCACATCTATCCACCTTGTTTAGTTACCTGTACATAAGATTTGAAGATTTTTCCACACTTAAACTATATGTCATTTAAATGTTCATTACGTAGAACCGAGTTCAAATTTTATCAATGGGAACGTAATTGTGTTTAGTTTATGTGTCAGTTACACTAACACAACACCGAGTTTATGTCAATGTGAACACGGCCTACAATGTGAATTTACACCATGTAAATCCCTTCCTTCTACTCTTTTGAACTGACCAACTCAGCATCTATCATGTATATGGAGAAAATTGTTCAACATTAACGGTACCATGTTTCTGCATCATGCAGATGCTCATTGCTACAATAAAAGTCTCTTCGATGAACATGATGATGCTCGAGGTAAAGAAACTTGAAAATTCAAAGCTTACAAAAGGGATTAAAAGCTTTAATTCCAAAGGCAAAACAAAATCAAAGTCGGGCAAGGAATCAGAGCTCTGCATGACGGAACTACATTCATTAATTTACAATACTTATAAATATTTTGTAACTGCAAACATTAATTACGAAATAAAGAACTTTTATACCAGTACTGAAGTACTGGCTAATGGGCTGGTGATATCCTCAGGGACTAACAGTCAACCAGCAGACGCATCGACCGAACGGAAGTAATAACATTAACGGTACCATTTTGTCTCTTCAGTTGCCTGAGGTATAATAAATTGGAAAATGCAAAGCGTATTAGTGAGATCAAGAGTTATAATACAACAAAGGTAAAACAAAACAAAGTATAGCCCAAGCCGAGCAAGGAATAAGAGTTTTGAAAAAGAGAGATACATGTATCCCTTAATTTGATATTATAGGCAGTATCACTTAGTTGGATTCTATAGGTAGTTTTGCAACAAAGGACAACCGATGGGAAGTGTAGGGAATTTAGGGCTGTTAAAATGTACGTTGAACAGAAGAGTTGAAGTATATGTTATTTAATATGCGACATGAGACATCGGTTTTAAATATCCATTGAAAATTATCATTTACACATTACGCACAACAAACAAATCATATATTGGATGCCATAAAAATTTATGAACATGTCAAAGAACTACAACATTTCTATTCATAAGTTATTTATTTAGAAATTTTCAAAAGAATTAACTACGGAATTTCAAATATATATAATGTGAACGATAACAGGAGAAAACGTATATCTATTGTATGAATATTCTTACTTTGGCCTATGGTATGATTGTTGTTTCTCACCAGAGTCGAAATTCTAAGTTTGTCATGTGAAATCTAAACAGAAAAAATTGCAAGGTTTTCTTAATGTTATTATAGATGTTACATCTGTAGAAAACACTGTCACAAATATAGTTGCTACTGGTTATGCGAGTGAAGCTATCATCATTGAGGTGACAACAATAAAAAAAAGTCACAGTGGTAGGTACACAAAACAATTTATTTAGATCTATTAGTAATACATAATAATGGCAACGTATCTTGCAATTGATAAATTAAGTTTATATTACAAGGAGATGAATAAAAGCATCATTAACCTATAGCTGTACAATGTAACCTATGAAAGTGCAACCCGAGTATAAATCCCAATAACCGAAAATTATACCATAGCTATCCATGGTATAATTTTCACAATTATACCATGGTTTGGTGTTTAAGGAATTCAAAAGAAAAAAAATGTCGACACCTGGCCGCGGCCGCCTGAATTTTTTGATAGAAACAACAAAGTTAGTGTGGGGCCACTAAGCTAAACTGCCCGCTTTGCACCAGCTGAAATAAATGATTGCTTAGGGTGGGAATCGAACCCACATACACCAACTCTGTTGTCCTATATTTTAAATGAATCAAGATTCGCTCCCAGAACAAACAAAAAAGGTTTAAAAATATGTTGATTTTCGGTTATTAAATGGCAAACTTTCTATAGGTTCCATAGTACAGCTACATTTACATGAATCACATCTAACCGTTTGTTTGGCAAGGCAAGTTTTTTGGATATGGAGGCGACAGGGAGCACAGCACGCCCCTTTTGAAGAACTTTAAATATTGTGAACAAATAATCTTTTAATTAGTACTTTCAAAAGTTTGCTTGCTTTACCCCCTCCCCCACTTTAAGGTCAAGGAACAGTAAAAGGGCTCTGTCGCAGATTTTGCTAAAAATTGGCATACAACCTTGGCTCGTTGAACTACAACTGAAAATCGAAAAAATAAACATTTACCTCTTTTATTATCTGAAAAATTGCAGATTGATTTCTTTTACCAAACACTGCTGACATCTAGACTTTTAATGATGCTACTCTATGTTGGCCGTTAAAATTAGATAGCGTTTGTCAAGTTACTCTAAATGAGCGATTTCTTTTTTTTTTTTAAATTATATCGTCGCATGTCAATGAATTTTATCGAGAACATTTTGAAATCCTATTTAATTAATGTACGCAATTGGCAAGAGAGGATATGACCTTTATCGGGACTCCGGGATCGGGTGTTTTAAGCTCGGATTTCGAAATTGACTCTTTCGGGTTCCGGGAATTTTTTTTTTCTTTTTTGAAACCCGGCATTACGGGATTTCGTGTTTTTAAACCCGGGATTGCGGAATCAGGACCCCTCCTACTCATACCCTCCCTCATGGACTTTTAGTTTAAAGTTAAAAGTGGAATAATTCATACAAACTCTCAGACAGATTCTTGTGAAATTTATTTCCTTAACATCATTAGTTAATATAAAAAAAATAAAACATTTCGAGCATTTTGAAAACAAATAATAAAATTAAAAAACCTACCCTTTGCAATTCAATTGTATGTAAGTTTGGGATTGCGGCAATCTTCCAAAATATCAGAAATCTGTACTAGAAAGTTCTTGTGTCCTTATCCAGAACATCTTTAACAGTTTTTTTCATCACCAATGTAAAGATGCATCCACCACTGTCGAAAAATCTTTCCAAACTGAATACCCGCCGTTTCTGAAGCCCGTGCTAGTTTTAAAAAGTAGGCGGATCCTTAAGTGAAAGGTCCGAAAAGGGTTATTTTACAGATTCTTATTAAAGTAATTTCGATGTAAACAAACAAAAATATGTGAAATACACAATTTTTAACAGCGAAGAATGCAATAGGTTAAAACAGATATTTCATATTTTTTGGACAGTTTTGTGGTGTTTCGTAAATTATACCATAGCTTTTGTTGAAACCCCTCGGCAACCTCACTCGACTTCGTCTCGTGAGGTTAATGCCGGGAGTTTCAACAAAAGCTATGGTATAATTTACGAAACACCACAAAACTGTCCAAAAGATATGAAATATCTATAACTTAACGTGTTTTTTGAAACCTTTTTTTTCAGGAACATTTACGTATCATTTCAAATGGAAATAAAGCTCCGAATGATGTCGAGTTTTAAGTAATCACATGGTATAAGAGAAAATGTTATATTTAAAGTATAACTAATCGCTGTATTTGAATATCAAACAAGAATGTGTCCAAAGTACACGGATGCCCCACTCGCACTATAATTTTCCATGCTCAATGGACCGTGAAATTGGGTAAAAAGTCTTATGTAGCATTACAATTAGAAAGATCATACCATAGGGAACATGTGTACTAAGTTTCAAGTTGATTGGACTTAACATTATAAAAGACTACCTTGACCAAAATCTTTAACCTGAAACTAACACTTTCATTTACTATGTTCAGTGGACCGTAAAATTGGGGTCAAAAGTCTAATTTGGCTTTAAAATTAGAAAGATCATATCAAAAGGAACATGTGTAGTAAGTTTCCAGTTGATTGGACGTCAGCTTCATCAAAAACTACCTTGACCAAAAACTTTAACCTGAAGCGGGACAGACGGATGAACGGACAGACAGACGGACGAACGGACGCACAGACCAGAAAACATAATACCCCTCTACTATCGTTGGTAGGGCATAAAAAAGACAACGCGTGACCGAACGACGCATGGATTTAACGAGTGTGCAGCACGAGTTTAACCCATAGCGGCGTTCGGTCACAAGTTGTCTTATTTTTGATATTCAAATACGGCGATTAGTTTTACTTTTTATTACATTGGCTAATGTTTTTTTTATGAAATTAATGTAGAAAATGTAAGGAACTATATTTTTTTCCTACGCATTCACAATTTGTTTTGATCCGACGTTATCGACGTCTTGACAACGCCTATAGTTGTATGACGTCAGAGAGTGAAATAACCACGTTTATTTCACATGTGAAATTATTGGTTTTTATTTGAATGGGAAATCAATGTAATTTATTGAAACCAATAAAATAAATATATTTATTATACAATTTCTTGCGAAAGTGACTTATCAGTTTAAATAACCTTTTTTTTAAATTCTGAATGATACACAATTGTGAAACGCAGTCGTATTTTTTTTTTTTATTGTTTTTTTATTGGGGGGGGGGGGGGGGGCAAAATTTATCATGTTCACATATCTTTCCATTATATATTAATTTCGTTATTGTAGGACCATCGAATAAAGAATGGCTATTGTATACAATTTGTATAACTGGAGCTATAATAATAACTGCGTCAAGTCATTTATTGCGTTCTTACAGAAAGCGAAAATCAAGACTTAAAAATGAAGAAGTAGTGGTGGAATTAACAACAACTTCTCCGTATACTGGTTTCTATCATGACATTGACGATAACATTTTTAATGATGTCGCACCAAGTCTATGCTTGGTATCACATCCATCTAAAATGGAAGCTGTGTGCTTTATTCCTCACGAAAATTCGTTTATCACAAGAAGCAACGAATTTGTTAATACAGATTATCTGTATCCTGTTTTCGCACCAGAAGACGACGAAGAAAATTCGCAACAACAACAATTGCACAAAAAAGATAACATGCCAACGTGTTTCTCCGTATCAGACGTAATAGTTCCGCTTAGTATAAAATCTGTCAATCCTTCCAAAGTCACAGAAACTCGGCATGAACATATGCACGGGTATAAAGTACCTGTGACAGTACATCAGTGTCTCGAAAGTTCATCCGGGTCTGATGAAGATGAAACCGATTACAAATATTCTCATGTGTATCAATCACTACAAAAAGGCAGTCCGACGGAAAAAAACGATTACAAAAAACTGCGCACAGCGGAAAGTAACATAATTAATGATGAGTTATTGCAGGCGACTACACAAGCTATATAAGAACTAGTAAATTCAGCATTGTATACCCAATTCAAGAAAGCTGGATCTGACAAAACAATAGAAAAGTGTTTTTTTCAAATAGAATTTGTGATGAAAAATATCTGAAAACAACTAGGTGACGACAGATACATGAACACTTTTGATACGTTTGAATGTAAAAAAAGACAAGACAATTAACGATATATGTTGTCGAAGAGACGTAACTCAAATTAATTATGCAAATTCTTGTAAATACAAAATGTAATAGTGATGGATTTTTAATCAGAGTTTTAAATAATAATACTATCAATAATTTTCATTAGTCCATCAAATATGCAAAGCGAAATCAAAAATCAAAAACTCCAAACGGAGCTTGAAAGGTTCGACAGCAGAATAAGCGTATACTTCTTTGCTTGTATCACCCGACAGGCACATCAAGGCTCAGTATAAGTTACCTTTGAAAAAGAAGATAGCAAATTAACTGATAACGACTAATCCAAAAACACGATTACAAAACAGACGCATTTACTGTTAACAAAACCGTCAAACAATAGTAGACAAAACAGAACATACAAAACTACACAGTGATAAACACAAACCCGATTATAAACTGAGACTGATCTCATGTGCTCAGGAAAGATAAGCAGATTAACATATGGCACCCGTTTTGTTGGAATGTTACTACCTCAACATAACATGGCTATTCCACAATTGGGAATCTGAAATCATTTAATGAAGTTCTATGTTCAGCCGAACCTTATTGTCAATTTCTGGACACTGAATGAGGCTCACTTAACGCTTTTAATTGAATTCTTTATTTCAAGTCCATTTGGATAAATGTGAACACCAAATTTTGATTTATTTAGTGAAAGAACAACTTCTATAGAGTGGACAGTACTGTCAAAGCATTCTGCTAACTTATTTTCGTCCTTCCTTAGAAGTTCTCGTTTAGAATCAGCTTCATATGAATATTAGAATTTGGTAATATCCCCACAACATTTCACTTCCAGGGCTTTCTCATTGCAAACGATTAAATACATATTGGTCAAAATATATCTTGATATCAGTTTTTTTCGGCTGTCATTATAAAAACGCTCTTGCAACAAATTGGCGTAAATAGGAAATATATTAGTAGTACATAAACTCTGTTTAAATGATTTAAAGTATGAAAATTGTAGGTATTCGAATAAAACTGTTTAAAAATAATCTAGAAATTATTAAAAAGATACATGCTATGTTCATTTCTAGAATATGAAACAATTTAAACTCGCAAATACTGTGGATTCATTTATTTTTGTGGATACCAATTTTCGTGGATTGATGCAAACTTACATGTTCGTGGATATTTGATTTCGTGGTTTTGCCGAAGTCTGTGTACAAGCCATGAGAAAATTTGTCATTCGTTGAACATTTAAATTCGCGGTTCAACTGTTCCTACGAAATCCACGAAAATTGGTATCAAAATTGGAATCCACAGTATATGTATTATACCGTTGGTTTTCCGTTTGAATGGTTTTACACTCACTAGTAATTGTGGGGGCCTTTATAGCTTTTTGTTCGGTTTGACCTAAGGCTCCGTGTTGAAGGCCGTACATTGACCTATACTGGATTACTTTTTAAAATTGTTATTTGGATGGAAAGTTGTCTCATTGGCATTCACACCACATTTTTCTATGTGTACAAAAAAAAATGTGAGTGAAAAAAAAACTTTATTTAAAACTTTATTCAAAACTTTGCTTAAAAGCAGCAAACATTGTGGTGGTAGAATGGCGCAATATTCAGGTCATTGTGCGCCATAGAAATACAACACGAATACTACTCAAATATATTTAAATTGTACGTCCGTCGTTTAATGATTTTTGTGTAAATGCTTATTCTTAATTTTTTTTTAAATATATATAAATAAACCTCAACTACGATAATTTGGGAATTTCCATCGGACATGCATATATTCAACTGTATTTGTTCTCCTTAGCAATATGTTTGTTCGTTAGGTAAATTAAAACTTATCGACAGGTTTAAGATGTTCATATGTGTACGAACTGCGCCCCATTAATTGTTGAGTGTTTCCTCTGTTGTTATGTTTATCGTTTATTGCTAAGTAATACATACCCGATCTAATTTCCTGAAATAGAAAAATGGAACAACACTTAGTCTAACCGTTATCTTAGATATCGTTTAAACATTTTGTCTTGAGATTATTAAGAATTCCTTAGATACAGTCCTTATATTTACTCAAATGAACTTGCTTATAATCAGTTAATTATAATCAACAATAGCTGTCTTTTTTTTAATTTATATATTTCAGTTTAATTGTAACTCGAAAAACTCTTATGCAAATATTGGATTGAAGGGATATTTTGAGTTCCTTACTAGTCATTACTCTTGTGTAATCAGATATTCCTTTGACCATACTTAACAATTTACTGATTTTTTCTTTAAATTTAATTACTGTCAAAGGTAATTAATAAGACATTGTAATCAGATTTTTGAATATTGATTCATAACTAAAGTTTTGTATGTATGCGGTTACACTATTGTCCTAATAAGTGGAGCCTGTAACATTTTTTCTCTGATGGAATCTTACCATATCATATGATTTTCTATATTTTGAGATGTTAATCATTAAAAAATATTCAACTGCTGTTTAATTTAGCACAATTTATATCACGCTATTAAATTTCTATGTGTGTATGTTATGTTCAAGTTACTCTTATTCAGTATTTCACTTATTCCTGCTCTCTGTGGTGTCCTTACGTTTCTGGAGCGCTGCGATGAGTCATCTAATTATCGTATTCAGTCTCTAATTACAACACACAATCTTCGTTATAATGCAGTTTTGATAACTTACATTAGTATACATATTAAACAAAGAAAAATAAACATGTGTACACAGGAAAAATTGCAACATATGATTTTCATATGTTTTATAAAACATATGAAAAACATATGATTTTGATATGTTTTTCATATGTTTTGTTCATCATATGATAATCATATGTTTTAAAACATATGTTTTCTGTCTGTTTTGAAACATATGAAAAACATATTCATATGAAAAACATATGTTTCATAAATCTTATGAAAAACATATGTTTTTCATGAAACATATGAAAAACAGCTGTTGAAAATCTTAAGAAAAACATATGTTTTTTATGAATCATATGATAAACATATGTTTTTCTTTATGTTGGAAATTACGTGAAAAAAGGTATTTTTGTGGTATTTGAAGAGCATATTCAGCCTATTTTACTCCCAGATTCAGCATATTAATTTATAATCTAACACCATATATATTAGTGATAAACCCTGATAGTTTTGCATGGTTCACAAATCTCATTAGTGATCTTAGATCGAAGATGTTGAATAAATGTGTAAACATACATATGTTTTGCCTATGTATAACTATGATATTGTAACAAATGCATAAGATAATGCATGAATCTTTAAAGAAATGATATATGCCAATGCTAAGGAAAATGCATACTTAATATCATTAACTTAAAAGTACTTGTTTCAGTCACAATATAATCATAAACTTAAGTTATGAAAATATTGCAAGGTCAATAAAGTCAATAAACAACGCATAGGGGTTGAAGTAAAAAATCTCCACAGAAATGAGATGTGCAGACGCTTATATAATAACATGTGAAATACCATAGACTTATTATACATCAGGAGATCCCCTGTAAACTAATTCATCAGAAACTTTAACATGTAAGCTATAGAAAACTTCAAAGTCAATAGACCATGACTGAAGGAGCTTGGACCAAGTTATCTTCATTGAAATGATGAGTTTCAATACTATTATTTTCTAAAAGAAGTCATTTATATGTATTGCCCATAGGGTCCTATGTTAAAGTAAGTCCCCTGCTGGTGGCCATTTTGGATGATGGCTCATAAGGAACATTTATGCTATGTTTGGTTATCACCTCATAAGGAACATTCATGCTATGTTTGGTTTGATTCCATTCAGTGGTTCTCTAGAAGAAGTTCAAAACGTAAAAAGCTTACACCGCCGTATTCCAAGTGATGAGAAAAGCTCATTGGAAATGAGATGTGCCTACTTCAGAAACAGTATTCCTTAGTCCTGCTTTTTGACTCAAGGTGACACAAAAACCAGAAAAAAGGGATTTTAATTTTTTCATATATTGATTAAACAAGACACCATGCATTGTAATACGTATGATTAGACATGGTGAATGTGTCCAAGAAATAACAACCTGAAATCTACACAATTCAACTCAAGCATAGGTACACTATTTAGAGTACGGGTAAGTGTTTGGTACAGAAATATGTTGGTCATTTCTCATTGTGAAAGTTTTTCCAATGTTACTTGAAATATAGATAATATTAGGCAGTTGGAAATTGAATCTGCACAAACTATCTATGACAAAATAAAAGTAAATCTACAATTGAACAGTTGAAACAGTTTAATATTAATTTAAACTATTTTCCAGAGACTTAAATAGATATCAGTGATCCTCAATAAGTGTTTGATGTGTCAAAAAATATGATCTTCATGTTATATTCTTACTATATCTGATTCTGGCTAATACAAAATATTGCAATTTTATTCCAGAAATGACTGTAATATTTTTTCTGCTTATGAAGAAATAACAAAAAAAGTTTAATGCACACTGAATAAGGCGCGTATATAAGGTACTATATAGTTCAGTGATAATGAACGCCATACTAATTTCCAAATTGTACAAAAGAAACTAAAATTAAAATAATACAAGACAAACAAAGACCAGAGGATAGTGACTGTTTTCAAAAAGATATGGTTTCTATACATTTGTTTTCTAAATAAAGGAGATTAAATTACTTTCGGTTTAAAATATGTCATTTCTGGTATTCTTTGATAGTTTATTGATACTGATTCCAAAAGTATATGATTCAATATACTTTTACATTAAATAAGTACAAAAAAAAAATACTTCTGGTTTACACCACATCACTTCATGTTGGCTTTTTCATGGTCAAGTAGCTTGCATTGCAATGCAAAAAGTCCCATGGCTTTATCGTGTATACATATGCGGTAAAAACAAAGTTCAAAATCTACAACATAAAATTTACCTTTGACCTTGAGTTCATTTTCAAGGGCATAAAACAAGGGCTTTAAATCAAGAGATCATAGATCTTAATTATATATGGTTAATGAATTATATCACTTTATGCCTAGGGAAGAAAACTCAAATTTAATTTAAGCGTACTCTTTCAACCAAAATTTATGTGTTACATGTCACAATTTACATTTTAGTAAAAATATGTTGTTGATATCTTACAAAGTTTTTGAAAAGAATTAAATATAAGCCAAATTTAATATGACAACTAGTTATTATAAATGCCCAACCCATGCTTAAATGAAAATAAATCTACGGCAGCCATGAATTATTTCTTAAATCAAAAATTTTAGATATGACTTTGACCTCTAACATTGACCTAATTTTATTATTTTTGAATCAAGGACCTCAAATTAAAAGATCCTAGGTCTCTAATACTGAAATTTTACAAGATAGAAATACATATCACTGATATCAAATACATAAGGGGGAATAACTCTTATATATGGCTTCGGTCAAAATAAGACAATTCATGCGAAGAATATAACCATCAATTTTATAAAATAAATTTGTTGCTTTCTTTTACTCCTACAAAAAAAAGTATTTGGTTACAGGGGGAATTTCAAGATGCATAAACTGTTAGATATCATAAACCAAATATCAAAGTGACAAATTACAAATCAAATATATATTTTTCTAGCAGAGGTATTAAATGAACATTTGGGTTTAATGAATTCAACTGATAAATGATGCTATGAAAACAATTTTAGGTAATACTAGTTATACAGATTTGTTTGCCAAAAATTTGTAATATATATTGTGTACAAGTTTAATGATTGTAAAAATTATAAAAAATTATATAATTACTACAGATTATTTGTACAAGTTATCAGTATTTTATGAATTGATCCACACATATGGATGATGCAAGCATACAATATTTTGTTTCACATATTACCTTCTTATTTTCACAACTACATGATAACTCAAAATACTGAGCATTGATACAAAAAAACATGAGAATTTAAACCATTCAGATATTTTTATTTCCAGTTTAAGGACAAGGAGTATTTAATAAAATGTTATGTTGGCTTATATAAATTTGAATTTAAAAGATTAACAGGTACATTTAAGAAGATAAATCTGTATCACCTGATACAAGATGGTATGCATCAAACAACTTATAACTTGTACACACAAGAGTGGACACACTGAAATGTCTCGCCTTTTTAACTAATCATTGATATCATTTTGATAGACATAAATATAAAGCTTTATTACAACTGTCACATAAACTCAACATTAACCCAGAAAACGAAACATTGATCAATGAACCATGAAAATGAGGTCATGGTCAGATTACCATGCCAGGCAGACATGTACAGCTAACAATTCTTCAATGCAACAAATATAGCTGATGTATTGCTTATAAATAAAGAAAAACAGACCAAAACACAAACACTTAGCAATATTTCCATACACCAAATATAGTTGACCTAATGCATAAAGTATTAAAAAATAGACCAAAACTAAAAAACTTAAAAACTTATCTTTGACCACTGGACCATGAAAATGAGGTCAAGGTCAGATGACACCTGTTACTAAGACATGACATGACACCTTACAATCATTTCATACACCAAATATAGTAGACCTATTGCATATAGTAAAAGAAAAACAGACCAAAACACAAAACCATGAAAATGAGGTCAAGGTCAAATGACACCTACCAGTTGGACATAAACACCTTATAGTCCTTCCATGCACTGAATACACTAGACCTATTGCTTATAATATCAGAGACATGAACTTGACCACTAACACTTAACCTTGTTCACTGATCCATGAATTGAGGTCGAGGTCAAGTGAAAACTGTCTGATGGGCATGAAGACCTTGCAAGGTACGCACATACCAAATATAGTTATCCAATTTCTTATAAGAGAGAAATTAACATTACAAAAAAACTTAACTTTTTTTCAACCATGAAAATGAGGTCAAAGACTTTGGACATGTGACTGATTAAGAGTTCGTAACATGAGGCATCTATATACTAAGTATGAAGCACCCAGGTTTTCTCTAAAATATAAAGCTGTTAAGAAGTTAGCTAATGCCGCTACCGCCGCTGGATCACTATCCCTATGTCGAGCTTTCTGCAACAAAAGTACCTGTACAAATTATAATTTGTACAAACTTATATCTTACACACAACATATACATAATAATCATATTACAATTTAAAAACATTCAACAAATAGATTTGACACTGAAGTTTATGCTTAAAAGTGACTGATCTTCTGACAATGTTTTCTTGTTCAATTTTTTCTGTGTTTAACCCCTCGATAACTTTGCATCTAGCTTCCTGGCAATTGTGAATAACTGGACTCTTGGATAATATTTGGAGGGTAGGCACATATTCTTTAAGATTTGAAAGATTCAAAACCGGACACTGAAGAACCTTATCACCAGTAATGGTACATTTCAATACCACAGCTATTAATTTCACAGATCCTCTTTTAGGACAGATCTTCAGAGCTTCTTTGAAATTTCCATAGCAGATCTGAAAAATACATTTAAATAATAGTAATCTAATAACAATTCTTATCATATACTTAGACTAAATAACATATGATTGTTACCGTTTGATAATAGCATAGAATTAACGTTTATTCCAATTTTTTACGAATTGGTGCTTAGCGGGCTGATATGAAAAGTTTATCACATGCTTCGATTGTTATCACATGCCTTTCCGTAACGTTATCACATGGCATTCCGGTAATACTCGGCAAATTCCGGAAAATACACCTCAATACTACGTTTTCAGTGAAAAACTTTACAAAGTAGTGCATAAAACAATTATTTGGATACTGGAAAGTGTATTGTGTAAAATAATATAAAAAAATAAACAAAAACAAAAACAAACAAATTATTCAATAAATGCATTTTTTAAAAGTTTCAAACATAATTTAGAAAGCTACTTTAAAAAGGTTGACTTTTCCAAACAATGTTTATTATGTGTATTGTTGAATTATTTTTTTTGTTGATTCGTCCATGTTAAAATGTATATTTTTTTGTTGTTGAGGCATATGATAGAAAGATTCATATCGAATGTACAAAAATTTGTGTCCGACGTCCGTGAACTTTTCACTCTTTGAACTTCTTTTCTAAAAGGATCAATATATGAATCTGCTACTTTTCTTTACTGTTGAAGCATATGATAAAAAGATCATAACATGTCATTTTTCATATCGCATGTATTATCAGCCCTCGGTCAATATCAGCCCTCGAGCCATGCGGCTCTTGGGCTGATATTGAACCTAGGGCTGATAATACATGCGATATGAAAAATGACATGTAATAATCTGATATTATTTAATTTGCATACCAACAATGCTTGAATGTGATTGATTCATTAGAATTTATTTTTCTTTGTTTACTATAGGATTAAAACAGTGTGTTCCACTTCTACATAATGAAATTGATTTTTTTATTTATGATATGAAGCAATACATCACAGAGTAGCAATAACAACATGCTTATCCCACACGTTTCCAAACTCTGTGTAATTATCTCTCTATACTTAGTAGTCAATAAAAGAATCTTTTTTCGCATTTTGAACTTATATATTTTATTTTAAATTTCAATATATCTATATATCTTAACAGCATATTGAAAAGAGTAGTATCTCTGAAAAACTAAATAAGATAACTGTGCACTTAGACACTGTGTAACTAAATGTAAATATATATATTAATAATTTGACTTACATTACTATTTATATTTCTGTATTTCACCCAGTCACCAGCATGTATTAGATCACCATTCTGAGCACATACACCCGTACCTCTTTCAATGGTGTAATTATCATTTTCAACTATTGATTCCATTTGAAGTGTAATGCGTAACAACGCATCTTGCGTTTCACGCTCAACAATGGGATGTCCATTTCCATCTCTTTTTAAGAGAGAAACTCTTCCTGGTATTTTGCTTTTTTCTGGTGCTATACCAAGAAATTTCAAAATTGACCCCTTTTCACCACATTTTAGTACTTTGGAAGATGCTTGTGTCCTGAAAATTATCAAAATAAATGATAACCTCTTATATTAAAAAATGTACTTGCCACTTTAGTTAACTATGCTTAAGAATGACTATTACTTTTAGCAAACAGTGACCTTGCATCACTGACCCCCTTCTTCCCCCTTTTAATGAAACAGAAGTCAACATGCTGAAACCTTCTTCAAACAATAGATATTACTGTATACATACAAACATATGTAAAAATGAGAATTGTAATGATTATTTGTTTTAAAAAACGAAATAAATACCTTGCTAATGCTATATCAGCCAAGCTTCATCAAACATATGTTACATGCTTGAATATCAAACTGAACATGTCAAAAGAGTTTTAAATATTTTATTTTTCTTTTGTCCAGTAAAATCACTGCTCCAAATGAGTTGAAGGGTTAAAATCCTGCAAAGGCTGTACTTTTACCTATACTTCCTTACTTTTACTACTTTAAACATGGATTGAGGCTTGTCTTATTGGTAATTATAACACATCTTATTGTTCATATCTAATTTTTTTGGAAATGATAGTGTTAAATCAGTGATATTGTTGGCTTTTTTTTTCAAAACTACCTTTACCCCTTTTTTATTTGAAAAATGTGTCATTTTTATCAAATTTGGAAATCTATAATACTATGAATTTGACTGGAGTACTTCAATTTGCAGACCCCATTTCAAGAAGTAAACGCTTATTTGAAATAAGACCCCTTGTTGTCAGTGAATGTACATAAATAGACCATCAAATCTGCACATATAGTCATTTTAGGAGTGAAAAATATTTAAATGAATTTTTTTCAGTTTGTATTCATCCTCAATTACTACTAACAGACTAAGACTGCACTGGTTGGGAAAAAAGTTTTCTTTTTGGGATAATTTTAAGCCATTTTTTATTCAAATTGGGATTTTTTTTTTTGTATTCTCCAGTAATTTAAGCCAAACAATATCACTGTAAATGAACCTCACTTGATGTAGTTTAACAATGCAACATACCATATTCTACTTCTTTCAAAGTATCCCCCTGTAAGCACATGGAAACACAAAAAGTTTTGTGCAAATTTGAAGGCAGTGTCTCTGCTCCTGGCCTTTTGGTTCTGTTGAAAGATAAGGTTTCTTATATTTCCATGTTTTTTTTCAAAACCATCCTCAAGAAAACCACTAGGAGGGCCATGTCTTTCAATATCATCTACCTGAAATTTAAAAAAAAACAACTTAATTTTAACAATCAAGTTTCAATCATTTTTTACATCCTTTTTTTTACAGGGAATACCATTACAAATGATATATTTTGAAAATGACTTGTTTTCTCTCTCTAGTTTGAGACTACCATAGTCATTGAGGTAATGTTGCTCACTCTTTTTCTCTTAAGCTTATGATGTTGTATTTAATATGTGTGTGTGTTTTAGGTCATGGTATCAAAATTATCATTACACCTTATGTAAGAATCCTTGATTTTGATTGGTTGATAGCCAGTGTATTTTTAACCAATTTACTGTTATCAAATGAATATCATTTATTTTTTTAAACCACCAGGGTATTTGCAAAAAGGATATGCCTTTTTTACCCTCTCTGCCGTGGTATTAGCCAAAAAATACATTCAGTGTAATTAAACAGAAATAGCATGTTCTTGAGGGGTATTTGCGAAAAGTACCAGTCTTGAGAATGAATTTCCCTCGCCTTACCGCTCACAAAATTTAACATTCTCTCGACTGGTATTTTTCGCAAATAACCCTTCGTAACATGATATATTTGTTTAAAATTCAACAATAAGACAGTCAATGCCTAATTCAAATATAATGAATATGCTGTGTATCAGGTACTCAGTTCCTTGTTAAAGGGACTGCTACTGCATCACAAATTTTCTTAAACTAGCATTAAAAATGCATCCTTGAAATAATTTGTAACATTTACAAACTTTTCAAAACCAAAATAAGTATTTAACACAATAGTAACAACATCCCATGATCATCTTACCAAGTGTAGCAAAAGATGTGCTTTTACTTTTCTGGTTAATTCTGGGGCATATTGGTATATTAGTTGCTGATACTCTCTAATATCCTCTCTTATTTGGTCCAAATCTTCTGAACGAAAAGATGTTTCATTTAACTTCTTCTGGATCTTTAAAAATAAAATTAAACAAATTCAAAACAGAATAAGCTTTGATTTATGATAAATTCAGTTTGAAAACCATAAAATGTCAAAATATACATTGTATCTAAAATGTTTTATCTAGTTCAGCTTCTATAAATTTATAGATTTAACATTGTTAAACTGATATTTATAGAAATGATTAAACCGAGTAAATGATATATAAGGCATGAAGATGGAATATTATCTATTACATAGAATCTGCAGACAAAATTTTTTGATAACTTCTTCTGACTGGCTGACATCGCTTTGTTTATCATAACATGGACACATATATTTTGTCTTGGGACCATGGCGTCATCAACATTTTTTCACCGGTTTAAAATGGAATTTAGAATTAAATTATAAGAAATTACTGTAATATTTTGTCATTCACTATTCGAAATAACATAAACAATAATGTGTCTAAAGTACATGGAGGCCCCACTGGCGTTATCATTTCCATGTTCAACTGATCGTGAAATTGGGTAAAAAATCTAATATGGCCTGAAAAGTAAAGAAAACAACAAAAAGGGAACATGTGTACGAAGTTTCAAGTTGATTGGACTTTAACTTCATCGAAAACTACTGACTACCTTGACCAAAAACTTAAAATAAGAAAGATCATATCAAAAGGAACATGTTTACTAAGTTTCAAATTGATTGGACTTCAGCTTCATAAAAAACGACCAAAAACTTTAACCTGAAGTGCGAGGAACAGACAGAAAGACGAACAGACAGACAGACGGAAGGACACACAGACTAGATTAAACTAGACAAACATAATTCCCTCTACTATTGTAGGTGGGGCATAAGTGGGGCATAAAAATGTGTTTCACACTGTTAAATATGTTTAGTGTGCACCACATATTTTATGATATTTTCATCGACAGAAAAAATATTACAATCATTCCTTAAATATATTTAATTACAAATTATATCAACAAACTTGATTAGCAAAATAAAATTAAACACTTGAAAGTTTAAGGCAGGGAAGGTCAACCGTTATAAAAACATAGTACATTTAAATGTGCACCTTGTATTCAACAAGGACACTGCAATCACTTCCAATACAAAGTGCAATGGAAATAAATTCATATGTTACTAAGTTAATTATGTCTTACATACCAGAGCCAAACTAGTCGCCATCTTAATATATCTTCTTGGAACACCAGCATACAACATATTAATTGGTGCTATTTGCAACTGAAAAAAAAAATAGCATTCAAAAACTATGGGAAATTTTTAAAATATTAAAAAAAAAATGATTATCATTTAATTGTTCCATATCTTTAAAAAGTAGGCTGTAATATATAAGCATAATTATAAAATAAATACTGAATAGTAGAATGGAAAAAATACATACGACCATTTGCAAGTGGTAACTGTCATTCCAGATACTATTAAATATTAAAATGCTGATTATTAAAACACTGTAGGTAGAAATGGTTGTACTTCTAGTAGTGACTTTTATGCGCCATTTAAGGTCATTATTAATCCTGGTTTGTGCGTCCGTTCATTAGTTTGTCTCGATTGTCTGTCCCGCTTCAGTTAAAAGTTTGCGGTCAAGACAGCTTTGGTGAAGTTGCAGTCCAATCAACTAGAAACTTAGTACACATGTTCCCTATGATATGATCTTTCTAATCTTTAGACTGAACAGAGAAACACAGACCATGATAGTGCAGATGGGGCATCTGTTTACTAAGGACACATTCCTGTTTCTGTAGGTTATACATTGATAAAAAGATTATCAGAAATTAGTCTTCTTATGTCTCCTTTATTGCACATATTTCATCTGTCATAAGTTATTATAGACCTAGGGCATAACTCTTCTTAAATAATTCAATCAGCACTCATTTTCAAACAAAAATTATACTCATGACAGGTCTTACAACAAATTTCCGTGAGCACTCACATATACCCTGCTTCTCCAAATGGGGTCTCCCATTTAAAAGATTTCGGTTATTTGGGGGATATGTCATGCTTGCTTGAGTCTCCAAATTAGAATATTAATAAATTTACTCACATATTCTTTAAAATCCTTC
This sequence comes from Mytilus trossulus, assembly GCF_036588685.1. NCBI lineage: Eukaryota > Metazoa > Mollusca > Bivalvia > Mytilida > Mytilidae > Mytilus > Mytilus trossulus. The sequence goes on along the minus strand of NC_086380.1, from coordinate 36,702,672 downwards.
CCTTGTCTACTGCCTAAGTGTTTATCAAAATCATGAAACTGAGCTCCAGGTTTAATGGACAGCAAATGCTGCATAAGCTTTGTCTTAACATTTTCTCCAATGTTGTTGAATATGTATTGGATTAAATGTTTAATTAATCCTAATGGTAATAAGTGGAGAAGGCCAACTGGAATATCTCTATAAAAAAGAGGCATGAATTAGAGCTATTATTACATATATATATATGTATACCTTACATATATTTTAAACAATTCTATTGGGTAAAATGTTATCACGTGACATGGAATAATTCAGTTGTTTTTCACTCAATTACAAGGAAGGATGAATAACCCTAAAAATTTCCACCAGGCGAATAACCTTTTGAGTTTGTTGATTTGAACTTGAGTTATCTCCTATGAAAATGACACCATAGACATAAATAAACAAAATGGCAGCGTTTACATTACACTGGAAGCCCACCGAGAGACGAGGAAATTAGGCATTAGACATGAATAGAGTGCCACCAGCTGATGATATCTCTTATTAAGTAACGGTCCTTTTCAGGGCCATCAATATTTTTCAAAAAGATACTACCGGTACCTTTGTTGTCATTTTAGAAATTCTAGAACACAAATGTATGTTCAAACGTCAACTTGTCTTTGTTATTGTTATGTAAATAATATAGAAAGTGTTCGAAATGCCTTTCCACTGTTAGTTCGGTATAATAAAACAATTGTGGCCCTGTAGAATCAATGAATATCCACCTTTTCCAATGTTTTCAACGTGCCATAATTGTATAATATATTCCCATGACTTATTGGTCTTATCCTATTTTTTCAATTATTCTTTAGGTTTTCTTTTTTTGTTGTAATGTAAGTGTAAAGGTTGGGGTCTGTAAAAATGTTTAAACCCGCTGAATTTCTATCAACTTCCATTTTCTTGTTTTGTATTCAAATTAGTCTGTTTTACTGTTTAAATTGTTCCATACTAGTAATTTTGGGGTATTTTATATAGCTTGCTATTTGGGATGAGTCAAGGCTCTGTGTTAAAGGTTGTACTGTAACCTAAAATTGTTTATTTTAACTACCCAAGTCAAAGTGAACTGCAGTTATTTAGCAGTTTATTAGCATTCACAGTTCCCACTTGACAGCAGTTATTTGGCAGTTTATTAGCATTCACAGTTACCAAATATAAGGCAATGATTAATTTGCATAAAGGCATTCCAATAGCATTCCGTAGCTGTTTCTTAGCAGTTTATTTAGCCTTCACAGTTCTTTGGCAGTTATTTTTAACGAAAAATTTAAATGAGATCTGAATATTCATGAGAACTGCTATAATAACAGCTATCAAATAATGAATATTTATGGGAACTGCTATAATAACAGCTGTCAATAATGAATATTCATGGCAACTGCTAAGTTATACATCCTAATATGGTTTTATAAACTGCTAATAACTGCTGTGGAATGCTATCAGATCTGCCAAAAGTTGCAATACAAAAAGGTGACACATGAATACCGGTAATCAATATACCGTGTACAAGATGCGAAAGCAAAAATTATTAAAATTCTAATATTTTACTGTTAGTCTTTGTGAAATTTCAAAAAGTTGTACTTAAACTTATATTTGTAATTAGAGCAGTAACTACCCAATCTAATAGCAGACTTAATTGTAAGGGAATGTAAACAAAAATGTGAGAATCACTTACTTTAGCTGGTCTTAGACCCCTTATTAATTATGTTAGTGGCTCTAATGATATAGGAACAATTAAAAAAGCACTTTAATTATCAAGACTTTTAAAAAAGCAACTTATTGAAGAGATATTACTGCTAAGAGGCTAATTACTACCTTGACTAAGTGATTTTCAAATTAAAAGTTATTTCATTTATCATTATTTTATTACCAAACATGCCAAATGTACTGTTTTTATTCTATTAAATGTGGAATTTTAAACAAATAAATTCTTGATACATGTAATATATATTATGTTTCTTTTTTCTGAAACAAACTAAAGTAAAATTATATATTATAAATTAATTTCATTAAATGGATTGTTTGGACAATTTTAACCAATCAGCTATTCACAGTCTACTGGTTTACCTCCCCCTTTTTCAACTCTTGAATATGAGAATGTTTTTTTAACAAAATAATAGATTAAAATAATATTCATATCTATTTTATTCAAATAACAACTTGAGCTGTAAGTATATATATATGCTAACATTCTATTACAATCCTGTCAACATCAGATATTCTATTTAAATAAACAACAATCCCCCTTTTTTGGGCTTTCTGTATGATTTCTGTTCCCCCTTTCAAAGTTTTGTCAGAATTGAGAATATACACAAGCATTAACTATAACTTTCAACTTACTGTACTGCAGGTGTGTAAAAGTATTCAATTCATCCAAAATTAAGCTTATATTGACAAAAATACACTTTTTCACTAGCAAGTATTTCCACACAACATGGAGCCAAAATGCACATTTGAAAATGATCAAATTATCTTCAAATAAATGTTTAACTTCAAGCTGAAAACATAGCCAATTCCAAGCATTTTTATAACAAAGATTAATAGGTCAACTGCTATCGAACTGCTGTCATAACTGTTGTCCCGACTGCTAAGAGGAATGCTAAGATGAATGCTAAGAAGAATGCTAAGCCGAATGCTAAGACGAATGCTAAGCCGAATGCTAAGAAATGGTGAAGTGTGGTAGTTTTTCAAACTGCTATTAGATTGAATGCTTAGAACAGCTAAAGGACTGCTAAAAATATGAAAAACTGGTAAATAACAGCTAAAAAACAGCTAATAATAGCAGTTCAGTTTGACTTGGGTACATTGTCTCTTGGATAGAGAGTTGTATAAATGACACTCACACCACTTCTTCTTATTCATATCAATATTGAACAGATACTGATTGATTTATGTTTACCTGTGTGGATCCAATACATCCCACATAACATTGTCATGCTCTTTCACACCTTTTTTTTCCCTAAATTTCTTTTTATCCTTTTCAAGAGATCTTAAATTAAGTCTGCTTAACTGTAGCTTAGTATCTGCAGGTGTCCTTTTCTGGCAAAGCGACATAAAGTGATCTGCATCTGCCTAAAAATATAAAACAAAATGAAGGACATGTATATGAAAGACATTTTTTTTTTTGCAATGTTAATATCTGTCTTATTATATAGTTATATGATTTCCAGGGGCAGATGGGCAGAAGGAGGTTACAGGGTTGGTTCCAAACATATGTCCTGACACAAATCCATTGTTTGTATCAAAAAGGGATGGTTTAATAAGTCTCCTTTATTGCACATATTTCATCTGTCAAAGGTTATTATAGACCTAGGGCATAAATCTTCTTATAAAGTCAATCAACACTAAATTTCAAAGAAGAATTGGACCTATGAGAGGACTTACAATGCTAATTTCCTTAAAATTAATATGTTCCAACCCACCCCCTTGATCAGCCACTGATTTTTTATAAGGTATGTGCATACCTTCTACTGTACTAATGCCTGTCAGACAGTTTTTAATTGACCTGGACCTCATTTCATAGATCAGTTGTATGGAACGATTGTTAAGTGTACATTTGCCACCGACAGTGGCATGTGATTTTGACCTTAATTTCATAGTTCATTTGTCAAAGTTTAGTTTTCATTTATTTCTGGGAAACTTTAAGCATCCACTCAATTATATTTAGTGTATGGAATGTAATGTGTCTCATAAGTCAATTTTATGGCTGGGTGATGATTGCTTTCATGTTTATCTATACGATCGTAAAAATTAAAAAAAAAGTTTGGTTGTATATTAGTATGACATAAGTCATTCAGTGTAGTAGGAAGACAGATGGTTACCAGATAATTATTTTAGTAAACAGACATCCATAAACCATAACACTATAACACAATGTTGATAACCACAAAAGGAAGGTCTGGATTGATTTTGGAGGTTATTGTCCCATTGGTTTAGAAATTAGAGGCCCAAAGGTGACAAAAACAAAGATTTATCTAGTGTCAGGACATGAAGTTGTGTAGAAGTATTTCAATTGCTCTGAAATTGTACCACAATGTTTAATATCAAAACTAGAAAGTTGGGATTTATTTTAAGGGTTATTGGGCAAACAGTCTATAAAGGCCAATAAGGCACCGAAAACACGCATTTTTCTTGTTTCAGGACAATAACTTGTGTGTAACTGTAAAAATCTCTCTGACATTGTACGTGTGTACCACAAAGTTCCATATAACAAAGGGAAGGCTGGGATTGAGTTAACAGTTCATGCAGGTTCATTGGTTCATTTGTCAAAGTTTCAATTTCTTTCAAGATGTAAATCATTTAAAAATTATATTCATTTAAAGTGTAGTCATACATACATAACATTTTGGACAATACTTCTGAGCTGTTGCTCCCAGATGATTACAACAGAATGACATCATGTTAAAATCAGCAACAACACAATCAACTACTCCTTTCACAAAACATTTCTTCTTATTGGCTGCATCAAACGTCTCAATTCCATTTCTAAATTAAATATTAAAACTAAGGAATGTGAATCACTTAATTTGATGTGTATTTCTCATAATTATCAATTCTTAAAATACTAATTTATAGCAATGAGTAACTTGTTAAAAGCAGCAGGCTCCATTTTTTTGTATTTCCTTTATCTTTCAAACACAGTTACAATAAAAAATATGTACTGTATCATTTATATATGATCGAAGGAAGCAATTTGTTTTATGTCTTTTATATCATTATATTTGCTTTTTTAAATTAACATCTGGAATTTAGGATAAACTGCAAAAATTACCAAAATAGCTTCAACATATATTGGTAACAGTGGATGATATTTTGCTAAGCATCTTTAAGTTAATCTTACAAACAGTTGCCCATTTTATTTCTTCACATTTATTTATTTAATTCATACTGTACATGTACCTATTGCTTTTGATATCGTCTATAATTATCTTTGCAACATCCATAATGTCAGCTTTTTCTGTTGCTCCCAAGAACTGAATTGTTTCTTGTTTCTGCCTCATATCTATAGGAATCCCTAATAAAACAAATATATAATTCTTTAACAATATTATGATACAGAAAGGAGTTGGTTTAGAAATGTGTGGAAATTATATTTTTTACTTTTTGGTTGCCAGATTTATTAACAAAATCATATCTATCTTACATAGATTTGTCAAAACATTTTATTATATATTTGCAACATGTTCTTTTCATTTATAATGTGATTTTCAGCTCATGTACTAATTGATGTAAGGCATCTTGAATCTTCTAATTAGCTGATGTTGTTCAGTTTATCAGCTCATAGACAAAATTTTGTCATGTGACCGTGACGTCATGATTTTTTTTCATGGAATCTGGTTTAAAATGGAATTGAAAATAAAATTATAAGTTCTCTAATCTCTTTATTCAAAATAACATACACAGGTTATTCAGTGTGCACCATATTTTTTATATTACTTCTTCATAGATAGAAAAAAATATTACAGTGAGTCGTTACTTAAATATTCTTTTATAAATTACCAAACCTAAACAAAAATACCTGAGAGTTGCATCTGAATGCAATGTAGTGGCATCCAGCGTCTACTTTTATGAGTGGATGTATCATCAAGAAACATATTTAATGGGATTGTTATTAGAGATTGTCCATCTGGGGTTTTGGAGTTGAAATTAAGATCTTCAATCCATTTTTTTCCATTGGCAGGATGCGTAATAATATCACTTATGTCAGCATTTCTACAAAATATCATATACATGTTACATTGATTTATTTTTAATTTGCGAAAGATTGTTATATGACTCAGGGATGGGGTAATCGTAATCTGTAATCGTAATCGATTGTAATTGATTACATTTTTCCAAGTAATCGACAGTAATCTGTAATCGAAGACATTTTCGATTACATGTAATCGTAATTTAATCGATTACAGTAAAAAATTGATTGTAATCATCGATTACTTTTCGATTACATTTCGATTACTTTAGTAAAATAGTTTGATGAAAAATATCCTATTTCAGAGGAAAATATGTATGTAACACTTTGTAGTACAGATAAAAAATTTTGCATCAACAATACTTGAGAGTTAAGCAACTGCCTTATTTATATCTATTGTCTCAAGCTGCATTATGAGTAACCAGATCCCCTACCTAAATTTACTTTATATCTAGCTTTTGAAACAAATGGATATATGTGCTTGTCAATAATTCAAGAGCTTTAATATATTTAAATAAGAAAATAGATTTAAAATAATAAAATAGATCTTAAATAAGAAATGTGTCTGTCTTTCTTTAAGTTCTGTACTACATTTTTTATAAGCAGTAAGCTTATGTGTATTAAATTTCCTGAAAACATCATTTTCAATCAGAGTTGAAATTAAAGCTTAGAATAGATAACAGTTGATTTCTTAAATGTTATGATATACATGTACATAAATTAAATTAAGAAAAGAACACAAAATCCTTTTAACAATGAACCAATGGCAATGGATACATGGCATAGCAATTCTTTTCAGAAACAGATACATGTATCCCTTTGACACTATATATATATACATATATATATTGTATATAATTTGATTGAAGAAGTTAACAAATCTTAACAACATTCTTGCTTTTACTAATGAGATGATCAAAGACTTCTAATCAATAACAAACATACTTTGTTTTTATTTCAATTATCTTATGTCTAATAAGAAGGAAATTTATAATATTTAGCCCCAGGTTATAAATTGTACTCCAGTGGCAGTTAAATAATCTTATTATTTGGGTGGTTATCCAAACAAAAGGTTTAAATCATGCATGTTATTATAAAAATAAATTTTGATCTTGAAAATTAGCTGAACTAATTAATTATTGTACTTTTTTATGTTTCTTTAAACATTATGATAAACTATGCACAAAAAAAAAATATTTGCAAAGAGTTAAAACAAAAAAGCTTACGTGAGTCAGTAAGAAAGCTAAATTTTTGAAAAACAATTAGTTATGAATAAGTTATTATTGCAATGCGATGACATCTTTCATTTATGTTGAAAGTCAAAATTTCAAGATTTTTTAAATATTTCTAATCTTCATCAAGAGACAGCTATTAATTTATAATTTAGAAATAATGCTTTGCATGATGCATTTAGTAAAGATCTTAATTTCCACAAATGTTGAGCAATATAATTGTGTTTTACTCGTGTTATTTTTTGTTGAAATGTTGAAGTATGTACAAAATGTAATTGACAGTAATCGAAAAGTAATGTAATTACTTATGATAAAGTAATCGATTGTAATCGATTACATACCAAAATTTGAGTAATCGATTATTAATCGATTGCACAAAAATCCTTCATGTAATCGATTATTAATCGATTACATTTGTCAGTAATCATGCCCATCCCTGATATGACTGTGTGTCACAAAAATGTTGTAACATGTTTAACCCTGCCACATTATGTATGGCGTGCCTGTGCCAAGTCAGGAGCATGCAATTTTGCCATCGTTTGTTGCTGTGTTAGATATTTGTTTTTCATTCATTTATTTGTACATTAATTAGGCCTCTACTTTGAACTGATCTGCTTTGTCATTTCGGGGCCTTTATAACTTACTATTCTGTATGGGCATTGCTCATTGTTTAGGACGGTACAGCAGTTGTTAATTGTTAATTTCTGTGATCAACATTAATATCAATTTTTCTAAATTAAATAAATGTTCTAAGAATTAATTTTACCTTTTGAGTGACTTTGATATCTTAGGATGTGCCATATTGAGCTTTAAGATCTGTGATGGTTTCATTGACCAAACAGGGATGCCATCTTTACTTGTAGACTACAAAAAAATTGTTCAGTATAACATGTATAATAAATCAAATTCAGTGGTGGATCTAGAAATTTTCATAAGAGGGGACCCACTGACTGTCTATAACCCTTAAATTTTTTTTTGGAAAAGGGGGGGGTCAGGACATTTTCCTCTGACGTTTTAGTGTACAAAGCACTATGAATGCCTTTCATGTATAACAAAAGTGCAGTAATGTTATGTTAGTATAATTAAGCTTAATGTAGACTACACGAACATTGAGATATTAAAGGAGGTGTGGTAAGGGCCTATTTTGGCCTCAAATTTCAAGTTCATCTGCCGAAAGATCTTAGACAAATTTTAATAACACTTAAGTGTCTAAGATTTTTCAGATGAACTTGAAATTTTGAGCTTGGATTTTTCCTCTGGTCTCTTGATCTCGCTTATAAGTCGGTACCCCTCTCTGGGTTCTGAATTTTACTCCCAAACTTCCGACTTATAAGTGAGTATCTACGGTAGTTGAGTCAATAATTGTATGTATAAGATTTTAACTAATTTACTCATTAAAACCACCTTGATTCTACTTTTTTCTATATACTGATATACATGTTCATAAAATCCTTGATTTTATACTATCATGTATTTTGTTTCAAGTTTTATGAGAAAAAATAATTTGTTTTTGACCCTGAGAAAAAAAATTTGTTTGTTTCACCCTCAGCTGCCACTATATGTATTTGCTAAAATTGAAAGATTGTCTTTCGCTAAAGGTGAAAAAAAAGTTTGTCTTGGAAAAAAATCCATAGCACCCCACCCCCTGAAAATCAAGAAGTTCTAACAAACCTGTAAATTCCCAAAAACCTCCTGCTGAGTCACTATAGTCGAGCGCATCCTAAAAGGTGTACTTGATTTTGTCGATTTTTTTTTTTTTAACCAATAACTATATTAATAAACTGGTTGTAAGGAAATCAATGCTAGCACTGCATGCAATAATTCAATATCTATCAGTAATATAGTAATATAATTGCCAAATATGAGAGTACACAGATAAAGAGGGTGGTGAAGGGTTATTTTTCCTGCAACGTGATCGCCGTTTTTTATTTGCACATTCAACATGTTTCTACTATTTTATTTGACCTTCAGTCTTGCAAGACAGGTTCCTCGATCAACGTGTTTTGCTTACTTAATTTTACGTGCATCGTGATTTCAAATGAGTATTTTACGTGCTCTATATTTTTCAAATAAAGTTCAAACACTAGGCAGGGATCGTCAAGAAAAAAGATTGATTGAATTTTGTTTTTGTGATAAGGCGGAAAGGCATACGATGTTGTTCCTTTATTTGCATTTTAAAAGTTAAGAAGATTGTTAAATACTTTTTAAAAAGGCCGTAAATTGTTTATATCATAAATATGTATACTAAATAGGGAATATTATGTAAAACAGAGAGTTTATATATACAGAGGACAGTGACTCAGTCACAAAAGATTCAAATCAAGGTGGGTTTTTTTTGTGCAACATTGACGTGACAAAAATTATTTCACGTTCAACATGAAATTATGTCTTTTTTCACGTTTTTTCCGTGCAAGCATCCCCTCTTTATCACCCTCGATAAATGCTGTGGATTTTCTATAAAATTTCTATATGTTAAGCATTGAATCAATATACAATCATTTGACAATGGTACATAATCCTTAATAAAGCCCTCACTTTTGTAACAAAATCTTTCCAGCTGAAGTCTCCAATCTTTTTATTTTTCAAACTCTGCAGAGTTGGGACATCTGTCACATTCAGTTCTCCCATCATAAAAATGATAAACTTCACTATTTCATCACTCTGAAAATTGAATAATGGTTTTATTTTTTTCAATGCCTATTAATTAAAATTATGTGAAATATTTAAGAACCTTGTCAAATAAAACAAATATGACGAACTAATTGTTAAAAATTGTTATTAAACAAAGTTAAGCCTTTTTCAACTGATTTTCATAGTTTGTTCTTATATGTTGTACTGTTATACCACTGTCCCAGCTTAGGGGGAGGCTTGAGATCCTGCTAACATGTTCATGATGTTTAACCCCGCCACATTATTTATGTATGTGCCTGTCCCAAGTCAGGATCGAGCCTGTAATTCAGTGGTCGTCGTTTGTTTATGTGTTACATATTTGTTTTTTGTTCATTTTTTACATAAATGAGGTCATTCGTTTTCTTGTTTGAATTGTTTTACATTGTCTAATCAGGGCCTTTTATAGCTAACTATGCTGTATGGGCTTTGCTCATTGTTGAAGGCCGTACAGTGACCTATAGTTGTTAATGTTTGTGTCATTTTGGTCTTTTGTAGATAGTTGTCTCACTGCCATTGGCAATCATACCATATCTTCTTTTTTATGAAGTACAATAATTTCTTAAGCATGATAAGGAGTCAATTGATAATTATGGTCATATAATTCACTCATTTGTATATCTGACTTTGCTGAAAACTTTTGCTGTTTATAATTTCTCTTTATGATATATCTTATTGCAAGTAAATATATAAAACACTTACAACTGGGTGAGTTGTGGAGTTCATTAACACATACATCAACAACTCTGCTTTTGACTTAAATGGAAACCATTGTGGCTCTGTTTTTGAAGTGGCCTGCTCACCGACATCGTCTGATAAATCATCATCTGAAATCGCTTCCGAATATTCCTGTTGTGCGTCAATTTGAACCGGCGACGATACGTTAGAAGACCCATTATCACTTGACGGAGGTTGGACTATCAGAGGCGAAGATATAGACTGTGTTGGCGAATGATCTTGAGATACGGGACTTTCATGTGATGTTAAGGTTCCACTAAAGTCAAAATATAGGACACTTCATAAACATCTAAACTTTGCCTGTATTTTTCAACCTATAATGAATAAAGTCATAAACTATGAAAACATATGTTCATTAAAACATACTTTACATATACACACTGTGTAAATTGTAAATAAACTTGAAATTGTTATGTTGTGGCCAAACCGGTTCTTGGGGTGAACACTAAATTTTCAAAAAAATCTGCAGGCCTGCAAGACGACTTAATTTGCTTAAAATTTGTATGGACGAATAATATTACATGTAATGCAGGGCAAGCCATTGTTAATTTTTTATAAAAGGTATTGATTTTCGAGTTTCAGTTAATTTCATGTAACTAAGTGAACTAATATGGAGGGTACAATACAGAAATTGGACAAATATGCCATTAAAACATATGTATGTGAAAAATCAACAATGGCTTGCCCTGCATTACATGTTACAGTATTCATCCATACCAATTTTAAGCAAATTAAGTCGTCTTGCAGGCCTGCAGATTTTTTTAAAATTTAGTGAATATACAAATATTAACGGTCGGTATGAGCTAATGATGGCCTTGAACTTGAACGTTTCGGTTCCCGGTTTGACGACGTCCACATACGGTACCAGTTGAAATGGCGTTAAACGTCAGACTGAAGTAATTTCTTGATCAGTTCGTGGAAACATCCCAAACTCATGAAGTCTTGATTTTATAACAGGGGGAAACATAATTATATTGAAGCAAATGCTTTTTATCGGTCATCGGCAAAATAGCAAATATGATATTTGACCATCTCTGATTAATATAACTGAGCTAATTCTTTAGAAATCTATTTGCATGTTAAATCAATCATCCTTAATCAGAACGATAGTTGTATGTGTAAGTGTATGCGAGTGGGAGAGAAAGGCTTTTTTATTTTTACTTTATGTGATTACATACTTGTTATGAGCCCTATGATTAGGAAATGAAATATCTTTATATTTATCTATTGTCAAGAATTTCAATAACGGCCGGGAAACAGACTAGTATATAGTTACTCTCTCTCTTACGTCATAAAGCAGACGACGCCTTCAGTGCTTTTGAATGACATTGTGTTTAAACTAGCGACATTACTGTCAAAAGTGTAAATAATAAGCGACATTACTGTCAAAAGTGTGAATATTTATTACAGAAATGTCAAAAAGGCAGTCAAGTGTCTTTGATGTAAGTTAGGGCTGCTTAGTGTTATCAATAGAGTGGGGCGCAAATATTCGCTTGGGACACAATTTTACCGTTTTCTAATTTTCATGTGTAAAATCTTCAAAGAATGGCTGAACCGAAAAAAAATAGTTTTACAACTAACATATATTTCTTTTAATTGAAACTTATAACAATATTTCGGCACTAACCGCAAAAGACCGAAAGCGGACAACGATTATCGGCTAATTTCCTGCATGAAAACACGATTTCAAATTATTACTTTAATTTACTCTTTATTAGTAAATCATTACTGATAATCCTAAACCATATGCATTCTTGCATGGTATGATAAAACAAATCAAAGCAAAAACAGAGGGACCCACATCCTTCTGTTTGAAATCTTGTAAACAAGCAGTACAGATCCCCACCTCTAAACCTAATATATTCTTGTATGGGATAATAAAACAAATCTAATAAAATATGGGACCATGGGTATGGCTTATTATGGGAGCTTTGGTTGGGAAACTTCATAACAGCATCCTGTTACAATTACTTCTAGTTGATAATGGGGCCCAGTTTTCAAGTTGGTTTAAATTGGGGTCCAATATCAAACTTTCTTTGATTTCAACAAAAATTGAATGTATGGGGTTCAATGATATGCTATATCTAACCATGTATTTAGATTTTTGATTTTTGGGCCGTGTTAACAATTTGGTAATGTTGAGGTCGAAAGAGTCCAAAATAAAACTTTGATTTAAACAAAAATCGAATCATATTACACGGCCTTCAACACGGAACCTTTGCTCACACTGAACAACAAGATGTAAAGGGCCCCCTAAATTACTAGTGTAAAATCATTCAAACAGGAAAGCTGGTCCATGCAGACATCTTGTTATATTTAGTTTTCAAACTAATAGATGAAAAACTTTTTGGGAAAGACTACATTTGTACATGGGTGAAGTAAGAAGATAATTTTATATATTTATTTTGCACAGGATTCACAGGAGGAGGGGGATTTGAGCCAAAGGGATTTATTTGCAGAGGCTTTGTCATCTGAACAAGACCCTGGACATTATGCACAAGGAATTCCACAAAATGTTGGAAATGAAATATGTAAGTTTGACTCTTGATAAGGATATTTAATGAATGGCTATCATAAATTATTAACACTCATTTTAATTAAATTACTAAAAAACTATCGAATCCGGGTCCGTTCGCGCCCATTCACGTTCGCACCCACTCATGTTCGCCCCCTTTCATTTTTCGCACCCCAAGTCCGTTCGCACCCTACATGTTCGCGCCCAACTTTAATTGGTTTTGTGTTTAATAACTTTGTAATCAAGTTTTGGCAAGTAGTATTCTTAAAAGTATAATTGATTTCATTGTCTCAAAACAAATCGAGACAGCATTTTTTATGTGTTGAATAAATCTTAATCATGTTTTTGAGAGTGTATTGTTAAAGAAAATAAATTATTCCTTTCTAATTAAAGTGGGATTCTGTCAACGTTTTATTTTGTGTTGAATAACACTTAATCATGTTTTGTTTAGTGTATTACCTATAACTTTCAAAATGGAGTAAGATTCTGACTACGTTTTTTTTTGTGCGTTGAATGAATTTTATCATGTTTTGGTTTATATTATAGTGTATTGCCAGAGACATATATACACATATATGTGTATATGTGTATATATGTCTCTGGTATTGCTATATTTCATTATTTAATTGTTTCAGATCAAAGGGACCAAGCTGTTAAAAACAATTATCTTTTGTGTTTTTCATTTAAAATATTTAATATTTTACTCATACCAAGCTATAAATACATTCAGTATTTACATCAAAGCAATTAAAACAAAAATCATGATTTTTAAATTATTCAACTGGAATTTGAATTAAAATTGGGCGCGAACGTGTAGAGTGCGAACGGACCTTGGGTGTGAACGTGTAGGGTGCGAAAGTATTTTGGGCGCGAACAGACCTGATACCAAAAACATCAGGCTCCGAGATTTTTTTTTGTATTATTGATATTATTTATATTCCACTGTAACAATAACAATGTACACACATGTTGGCATATGAATACACAAGGCAGACAGTGGGTGTGTCACCATAAAAATTGACAACATTGTTAATAAAAGTTAAGTATTACTTTTAACCAATCAAAAGACATTAAATACACCAAATTTATTTATTATATGATAATTACTTTTTTGCAAAAAGTAAAACATAAACAACAGGTTAAAATGCAAACATTAGTGACTGACAAGAAACATACATATATGAAAAAAAGTGTTAAGCAATTCAATTAAGTTAATATTGATAATGCATGTATAAATATATATTGAGATCTAAAATTATTTTTAAGTTTAAGAGTTTTTATAAAGTCAAGCTGGTTAAGAATAGGAGAATTCTATTTTGGTGTGAGTTCAACACACTATATAAAGCTCCATGTTGAAGGCTGTACTTTGACCTGTAATTGTTAACTTTTTATACATTAATTGTGACTTGGATTATGGAGATTTTAGTTTCATTGGCACTGCATATACTACATTTTATTGACATTAATTGTACTTATGAGATGATTTCTAATATTACTGTTTTACCAATAAAGGAAAAAGTGTTCCTTGCAATCTAGATTTTACAAATTTTACACACTATGTGTTACCTTTGAGATGAAGATGAAAATGTGTATGAGGCAAACTTAAGTTAGAGTATTAAAATATATAATAAACAGAAGGGCAGTCAATGGTTACATTAATGCCCCCTTACCTTATAAATTAAAAGAGGGGAATATTAATTAATTGGAACCTTTAAGAAATTCACAGTTTAGATTTATTTTAAACATTTATAATTGTTTCTGAAATATGATTAGAACACATAGGAAGTTTACAAAGGACAAAATGGTATAAACATGTGTTGTAATCACATTAATTTAGTATTGTGTTTATTTTTAAATAAAAATATCTTTTAGTAAAAACACTAATGAAATTAGAAAAAAACTTGGAAGGTGTGATGAAAGATGTGGCAGCACTAAAGAGGCAACAAAATGATGGAGCTTTTTCCATGGAAACCTGTACATTTAAGGTAATATATTTTGTTTGACATTAAATGTACCAACCATTTATTATTTAGCATTTTTTTCATCTATTTGCCATTTCAATATGAGGCACCAACATTCACACCCATTAAGTTGTAGACCTTAAGGTTCATGTGGACCCTATGGCTGAAATGGCCGTATTTCCACCTCAAAATTTTCTCTGAGTACAGGCAAACATGTGCATCTGGAAAAGTTTTAAGGCATAGCATGCCCTAGATAAATAGAATTCAAATGCATTGTATGATTTAGAAAATTCATAACTTAACTGGATTTTGCCGTACACTTTTTTTCGTCTCTGCAGAAGATGATAAAATGAACAAACAGTTGAGTTTACCTTGATATGGTCCACTCAGGTACACAGTTTACATAACCAATTATTGTCAGGTATCTATTGTCCATCTAATGTCCATGTCAATTGAAAATGCTCACTTTAATTTTTACCTGTGGGGAAGTTCTCAAACCCGTTTCCCAACTTAGTTTATTTTGGCATCTTCTAGAGGAATGAAAAAAAGTGCACGGCAAAATCCTGGTAAGTTTTTATTTTTCTAAAACATAAAACATATTTAAAATTCAATTATCTATGGCATGCTATGCTTGTACTTTTTTTACAGATGCCCAGGTTTGTCTGTACTCAGAGTAAATTTTGAGGTGAAAATACGGCCATTTTAGCCATAGGGTCCACATGAACCTTAAATATATCTCAATCACCTGCTTTAATTCATCATAAATGCCACAACAGAACCAAATATTGTTATGCATGACAATTGACATGATTTTATTTAGTGTTTACCTTTAGTCATTTGCAAGTCATTGTACTAATATTTTTCAACCATTAAAAAAATGGTATAAATTTATTCTCAAACCAGATGCTCTGCAAGGCCAAGCTTTATACGAGCGCAGAGGTTGGGCAATGAACAGTATTGGCAAGTATGGCACAACATACAGGCTTGATACAACTCATCAAATGTTTTTTTACTTTTGTTTCAGAAAAGACTTAATGTTTTCCTCAAGGAAAAATTCAGCAGATGTCCTTGGCTGAAGACTCAATCTGACTTGGAGTTTAAAGTAAGTAAATCTGTTTATCGTAATAGATAGAAGAACCATCAGTTAATTATTCTTAAATGATTTGTAGTCCAGTCAATTAAAGAGAAGTAATAAATATATATATTTTATACTTTTTGAATACATTAAAAATACAGGTTTTTATTAAACTGCATGAAATGTGTAATCAGATTTTTTTTTCATTTTTAATTACAGAATGAAGTTAGAAAATGTCTAAAGCAAGACAATTTTCAGACCAATACTTTGGCATACAGGTCAGTGAACCAGTGGGCAACTACCAGGTTCACTGAATATCGTAACCAATTGAGAAGAAAAGTAAGATTTTATATTTTGTAGTTACTGTAGTAGTGTTTTTGTAAAAAATACAATTACAAACAGAACCGAAGAGTAAAAATTAAAAAAAAATTAATAAATTAGAAACAACACAAACTCTATCAAAACAGGGAATATAATCAGGTGCTCCAATAGGTTAAGCATTTCCTGCACTGTATATGGCACCCTTCATGTTATCTATTTGTTAAGAGGAAGAATATTAGATATGACTTTTGACACACTTTTGTCATAATATCCAATCAGCTTTGGACTTTAATTTAACCTTGAAAGTTCCCTTTGTGTTTATCTGTAAGTCATTCAATTCAGATTAATGCAATATTTAGTGATAGAAAACCCCCTTTTTTAGCCCTCTCTGCAAGTCGCAGGGGACATACATATTACCCTTACCTTAATTATAGAGATATGCCCCTTTATAAGTTTTTTTGTTTGTTTACGTACTCCAACATTAAGTTTGGCTCATTGAAAGTTTATAAAACTCATGCACCATACTGCAAACTAAAACATCCAGATAGAGTTTGAATATTGGCCCCCTTTATAAGTTGAAAAATTCAATTTATTTTTGTTTTCACCATTTTATTTAGTTTAGAACATCCACAAATTATTTTTGTTTCCACCCTTTAATTTAGTTTGGAACATCCACAAATTATTTTTGTTTCCACCCTTTAATTTAGTTTGGAACATCCACAAATTATTTTTGTTTCCACCCTTTAATTTAGTTTGGAACATCCACAAATTATTTTTGTTTCCACACTTTCATTCAGTTTGGCTCGTCCACAAATTATTTTTGTTTCCACCTTTTCATTCAGTTTGGCTCGTCCACAAATTATTTATGAAACTCATACTTAGAACCAAAACAATCAGACAGAGTTCAAATTTTGGCAGTAAGTTGTTTACCGTCGTAGAAATATGCTTCTTTATAACTTTGAAAACTCAACAGGTGCAAATTTTATTGTTTCTGCACTTTTAAACTTGCTTCGTCCAAATTTTATGAGAACTCATACACAATGCTTACAACCAAAATGCAGATGAAGTTTGAGTTTCGGCAGAAGCCATTTACTGTTCTAGAGTTATGCACCTTTTTGTATAGTTTGGCGGGGGCAATCATGTCAGCAGACACAATCTTATTTTAAAGAATGTTAAAAGGAAATTTTTATATCAACTTTCAAAAATTTGGAAATTTTCATTTTTGCAGTCACTTCTTGTATACAGTTTATAATTGCTTGTTGGTTTTTTTTAAGTTGATGTCAGACATTAAGAATGGCAAAGATGTTCAGGCCATGCCATTACAAGAGTTTTGTAAAACCTATCTGGAGAGTTATGCCAGTTCTGCCAGTGTAGATGTTGGTGATTCTCCAGAGAGAATTCAGGTTTCTTTGGTTTTGGTAAGTACATTTAAAATTCAATATGACAACAATATATTTTGAAAGAGTCACTTTCAAAAAAGTGGTTTAAACACATTCTCTATAATTAATTTGGCTTGTTAAATTTTCATAAAACTCAAATTGACAAAATGTTAACTATGAACCTTTGACAAAAATATAAAAATTTCAAATACATTTTCAATTTGAACAAACCAGTTTATCATAAAAAAAATACCCTGGTTATATCTGTACATAGCAATTTGGAAAACAAATGTTACTTATACATGATATACATGAGTGATCTTTCTTTCCTGGATTTCATCGGTCACATTGCCTATGTAATTACATCACAGAGGGTGATAAAGGGTTATATTTGTGCAACATGTTAAGCCATTTTGATTTCACTGTGATTCGTGAAATGGGTTTAAGATCAACATGCATGACATTTTTCATTGTTCTTTCATCATAAAACAGCAATTTTATTTCTTGTGAAGATACCCCCCTTCACGTCACAGTAATAACTCATTGAGTCATTTACGCTGATTAGTTAACCAGTGTATTTCATTCTTTTAAAAAAAATGAAAGCTGTGTTTGTACACAATTGTTATAATCACAAAAAAAACATAAAGTTTCAATTTAAATTCCTGAGTTTTTAATAATAAATGCCTTTTATAAAGGGAAATTATGTCCTGTTACAACATGACATGCATGCCTGGCAACCAAATATTCTTTCTTATTTAATTTATTTTATATATAATCAATTTTTTTCTTGTAGAGGTCATTTACGCATTCCCAGAAATTGAATGTTGAAGGGAGTGATGAGTTGGAGTTCTTTACTGACTTTTGGGCAAAAGTTATGGAATATTACGATGAAGTTACTAAGAAAGATGATGAAAGAAAATGGGACAAATTGAAGATGCTTGATAACAGAAGGATGACTCAAAGGCAAGCAGCACAGCAACCAGGTATATCTTAATTATGGTTTGAATTCCTAACTGACATTTCTTATAAAAATATAATGTGTATATGTGTAATTTTATATAGTGTATTAAGAAAAGCTATTAATCTTTGAATGTTTTGTTGATTTTTGTCTGTCAAACTAGATTCTCATGACATACATGACATACCTGTACAGGTGATGTGATTGTTTGTATTCACATAAAAATATAAAAAAGATGGGGTAGGAGTTGGAGGATTGTTGATGAGACTGCTGTCCACAAATCACAAAATGTCATTGATATTAGCAGCTGAAGATAAATTAAAACATCCTTCAAGGTAGAACAAAAGCCATTATCACATTAATTCAAAGCTGACACCCAATTTTAAATAACCAAATACAGTGGTGTTAAAGCATGACATATAAATATTGGTTAAAAAATCAGTTATTAAATGATTAGTTTGGTAGATTATTACACATCAAATAATAAGTGTAGAATAAACTTAACTCGTTTAATGTTTTGAATTTATTGAACCATAATATTAATATAAAATTCTTCACATTGAATAGTCTGCAAAGCGTACTATGTGAAATGTGAAGAGTCAAAAATTTATTTTATGTTTCAATAGATTTAAAATGAATTATTGCCATTCAATATATAAATTTCCATTAAAAAAAAGGCTTAAAGAACTTTTTGTATTATTTATATTAACAATAAAAAATTACACACATGTTAACATATGAATACACAATGGCAGAGTGGGGTGTGTCGCCATAAAATTTGACAATATTGAAAATGAAACTAGTCAGGAGACAGTAAATACACCTAATTTATTTATTAATTAATAGTTATAAGGAAAGTTTTTGCAGTTTCCAAAAAATAAACAGAGTTTTTCATTCATTTAATTAAACATGTTAAAAGCATTCACATAAGTATATTTTTTTACATTTTCTATTATAGGTAATGAGACGTAGTAAAGAAGAAACAATGAGATGGAGTTAAGGAATGAATTATAAAGAATGAACATGATGAAAGAAGGAACATAGCCAAAAAGATACTGAAATAAAAATAAATAAATACATTTGTTAATACATAAATTTGTATGTTTTTAATTAGCACAGATCAACCAATGTGACATTTGATAGTGATATAAGATATTCACATTTAGGACATATAAGAAGATGTGCTATGAGTGCCAATGAGACAACTCTCCATCCAAGTCACAATATAGTTCAAGATACAGTCCTCAATACGAAGTGTAGAGTTATATAAGATAACTGGTACAGATGATTGCCAATGATACAACTCAAGTGATTATTAGTAATTATATGGCCTTGAAATGGGAGTAAAAACCAACTTATTAGCAAGCTATGATGGACCAGTTTATAGAATTTATAATTTCTTTCAACCTTATTAATCATTTTGTTATTCGACTTACAAGTTCAAGGTACATAGACAGCTAGATGTATTTCTTGCATGCTTGATTATAATTCTGTTGATAATGATTTTGTGAGAAATTTTGCTTCTCAAAAGTTGCTTGGACATGGCTATGAGTAAGTCAAATGAAAGTCAGCTTTCAAGAAATTTCAAGGTGACCATAATGTCTGACAGTTAAAATGATTGTCAGTGCTTTAGAAATTATATCTCATATTTTCCATGTGTTGTTCAAGTACATGGCATGCTATATACAGTGTCTAAAACTTAACTTGTACTTTAAAGGTATGCTTTCTATTGAATAGATATGTAATTTCATATTTACTCTCACATGAAATTCATATTTATATCATTATGAGTATCAAATTAGAAAAAAAAAAACATATGAAAAACATATGTTGAGATCCTCATATGAAATCATATGATTTGATGGAATGAAAAACATATGTTTAACATATGTTTATCATATGATTTTTTAAAAACATGTGTTTATCATATGTAGTAAAAACATATGTTTTTCATGAGTGGTTCTCAACATACGTTTGACATATGTTTTTGAACATATGAAAAACACATGAAAAACATATGAAAACATATATATATATAACATGTGTTATTACATTTTTTTGTTTTATAATTCTGACTTACGTTTAATTTGGTTGTACAAAACATTCTATAATACATGGAGTAAATTAATTCAATGTAACTCTGAAAACATGTTTATTGAAAATGGAAAATACTAATAAGCATTATACTAAGATATTCTGGAATGGTTCTGGACCTGACTGATTTAAATAAGTTTATGTGATAATATGTGATATCTATGTAACTGGTATCATTTTGCGAATAAGAACAACTTTATTACTATTTGTAAGATCCAAAATATGATGTCAATGGAACACATTCCAATTTTCATTAACATGTAACACCAAATGCATTCTCACAATAACAGTTTACAAAAAAATAACAGTCCTATAACAGATAACAAGTAATAAAACAATACAAGCTAACATCAGATATATACTTTCAGAATAACAGATAACAAAGAATTAAATTGCATCAAAACAGCATGACAATTCAACTTTTTGCCCTCTATAAGTTAAATAGGTCGATTAAACAAAATATGGCTAAATTTATCTCAGTCGGTGAGATCAATAAATGCTATGGATCGAAATTGAACAATAAGAATCAAAACATTTTAAACGGACCTTGTACATGTGATCCTATTTGAAAATATATTGAAGAAATATTGCATGTCAACATACAATATATAACTTTTGGTCCTTGAATACTTACAACTGTGACAATTATATGACCTACGATTTCCTGTCTGTTTTAGTAGGTCAATTGACTATTATAACATTAATGTATGTATTTCCGTTAATGCCAATCAGGGACCACGTGAATAAACATGATATAGGAAATTAAATTTTAACATAAGTTATTCTAGAGTGGTTCAACTTTATGTTCTTAGTACTACAATTAACAAATTATCATACTTAAAAAGATATATTGTTTCTATAACGACAAATGCAAGAGTGCACCACTGACAGGTACCGCCTTTTTAACTGACCATCGATATTAAGTTGATAGTTAACATAAAGCTTCACTACACCTAACAAATAAAAATAACATGATATAAAAAAGGTAGACAACATCAGATAAACCAAATCAGGAATGCATGTACACCATACACCAAATATGCTTTAAATATAGTTGACCTATTGAACATCTAAGAACTAATCTTAACCAGGAAACCTTTACATTAATCAATGAACTATGAATATCAAGCCGAGATAAGACACCTGTAAACCTTACAATTATTGCATGCTTTTGATATAGTTGACCTATTGCATATTGTGTCTATTGTGTATTGTGTATTGTGTATATTTATATCTACGAAAGACACTTAACCAGGAAAACTTAAGATTCACCTATGAATCATGAACATTAAATCATGGTCAGATGATAGTTACCAGACAGACATATCCACCTTACAATTAAATCATTACATACACGAAATATTATTGTTTATGTTACTGAAAAATCATACCAAAAAAAGAAAACCTCAACATTAGGCAATAATCCGAAAAAAATGAGGTCAAGGTAAAATAAATCTTGCCCGACTAACATGACTAATATCTACATTGTATAATATTTTCATTCACCAAAATTAGTTGCTCTATTGCATACAATATAAGAAAAACAGACGAAACAAAAAAAAAATGAATTTTAACCACTGAACCATGAAACGGTTGCCAATGTCAAATGACATCTACTAGTTGAACATGCAGGTACACCTTACAATAACTTCATACACAAAATAGAGTAAAGCTATTGATAACAGTATCTGAGATATAAAATTGACCAAGAAAACTTGCCCTTGTTTATTGATCTTTAAATTAAGGTCGGAGTCAAGTGACAACTGTCCAATGGCAATGAGGACCTTGCAATGTACGCACATACTAAATATAGTTATCCTATAACTCATGATAAGGGAGAAATTTAAAATGCTGAAAATTAATCTTAACACTTTTTCAAGTAAATCAGAAAATGAGTTCTAGGACAATGGATATGACAGACGGAATAAAATAAGGTATATACATACAAAGTATTAAGTAACCATGTATTCTTCTTATCAAAATCATAAGCTTTATAAAAGACGTTTTGTAATGCGCTGTCGGATAACTATCCACATGTCGAGCTTCCTGGACAGAGGTTGCGGTCACGACAAAAACTAAAAGGAACATATTCCAAATGCTCGCCAAATAACAAAAAACCAGTGAAATGTAAAATTTAGAAACCACAAACTGCTCAAAGACCATATTTTACTGGTGAAGCACATATAATTATTTTACTTGACAAGACATAATTTCGATAGTATTTAACTGTACTCGAATTAGCTCTTTTCCTAATAAAAATTATATAGAACTCGATTATCTTGATGTAATATAAATGTGTAATATGGTCTCGACAAATGCTCAATGTGTCTCAATCTGTCCTAAACTATCTACACTGGTCTAGACTCAGTCTATTTGAAAACGTCTGTTAAAGATCTGTTGGTCTTTTGTTTGGTCAAGTTTTTTTTGTAAGTGATTAAAACCCACTTTTATTATTCAGTGTTCATCTTTTTTATAATGATATAAAATTTTCAAGGATATTGAGTTCGCATTGTAGATACATTTTTATAGTAATTTTCAATGTTAGACATATGGGAGACAAGAGTGTATGATAGATAGGATGATGAAGTATGGTTGTCAAAGGAACGTCCCACTTCTATTTTTCCCAGTTCGAAACGGTCATAGAGTTCTATATTAAATCCATCCAAGGCATTTAACAAAATACTTACGGTGTTTGCTTTAATCATCATCATATTTCACGCATTGGTGTAGTCATTCTAACTGATTTAAGAAATTATAAACGAATGACTCAGTCTGCTTCATTTATAGATACATGTTTAATTCCCTCGGGAGATACTTCTATTAATGATTATATTTCAAAGCTCTTTTCCTCAAGATAAACGTATTATGAAACATCACTAAAACCCTACGTACATAGCCTCTTTTTTCGAATGAAAACACTGTTTTGCATTGAGAACCTATCTTTTTTATCACTCGTTAAATGATTGAAAACTTATCATGAAACACTTCAACATTACTTGCATCGATAATACGATATTTTGTTGTCGTAATAGGATTAACTTTATTCCTCCGATCGTCACCACTTACATATCCCCTCCTTGATCTGACCTAAATAAGACCACACCTGCAAGATGCATTTACAAAAAGGCTGATTATATGCAGTAGTAGCATAGGGTAATATATGTAGCATATTAATCTGTTGCAATAAAAAATAATAATATCTAATAAAATTTGTAGATTTAGCTAACTAAGTCCTTATATTTGTAAAAAGTCAAATTCGTTTATAGCGGATAATTGTTTTAACGTTGTATAAGCTACAATTAAAAATTGCTTCCTCAGAAAAATGCTCGAGCCACTTGACTTTCAAAGCTAAACATTAACGTTTTTACACAATATTTCAATAAAGTAGATAAAGAGTATTCGCTTCTCAAAGTGTAAGACGCAATAAAAATCGTATGCTTGCACCATCCTACCGAAATACGGATTTAATAAAGTCCTGAACATTTCGACATTTCTTCGTATATTTATATCAAAACCAGTTTTACCAAATCACAAGTACGTGATAAGATCCGATTAAATACCTATTTCCCGATATGGTCAGGTAAAGTTGCTAATATGTGTTTTTTAAGAAAAGAGTTTTGTGCACGATGTAACATATTTGTCGTCTCAGATATTATGGATATGATGGGGTTGTGTACATTTTAATTTTTTTGCCATGGTGTTGGCAGTTTCTTTTTTACCTTTATAGGTTCTGAATGTCGATCTTTCTTGATGATGATGATTGGTGTAAGGGTCAGTTTATCCTTTTGGATATAAAGGACTAATGTATCTTTTTTTTATACCGCTGCTTTCTTCTTCTTTTATACAGCCAGTGATCGATTGTTGTTGACATGATCATTCAGGGAAGTGCACTTATATTAAACTGGAGTTAAATGTAAACAATAACCCTATATACAATCGGAAATCTTTTATTTATGTATTATAAGTACTCAATTGAAAAAGAATATGGTGTGTATATGTATATGTCGTGTACAGGTATAACTTGTATACACAAATAACTCAATGATCACGAATTACAGTAATAATAGTTCATGGTTAATAAAATTGAAATTTGAAGCAATTTTTTGTGGTTTAAAATGATACTTGCAATTAACCCCAAATTAAGTTGCATTTGAAACTTTTTCGCATATTCAATGTTCATTGTCTATATCTTTGTATATTGTAACCAATCAAATCTTTCATTAACTTAACATAATTGAAGCGTCGCGACTTTTAGTGGAAACGCGTTTTTAAACAAATTTGAAGAATAAAAATATATGATTGTGGATGTTTGTGCAAATCATTGCCCTTGGTTGGTCAATAAGTTTGCTTTACAGGATGTGCTTTAATTAGAAAAAAGGAAGTATTAGATTATATTATATTTCAAATACATGTATAATAGAAATGTGTTATAAAGGATTATTTCCGTATGTTTTGTTCTAAACATGCGTTTCTTATACATAGTTACAACATATCATTTGTTTCAGATATCCAGCACTCTGAGTCCGTCCTCAAAGAATGTATGTCCTGTAAAATGGTCACCTGTAGATCAGTATGTGTTTTGCCTAATTCAGTTTTAAAATCATTGTCTTATTGTGTTATTCCAATTTGGATGTTTTTCTATTGCTTTTCATATATATTTTTCAGTCATATTCTTAACATTTCTAAAGACGCATTCACAGTGAATTGTTGTCCTGACTTCATCGAAAAGTATGGCACCTGTGAACGTGAGTACAAATATTTGAACAAATCTAAATACTGAAATTAATTAGGAAAAAATTATAACAAGTAAAAAACAAAAGACATATATACAGGCTTTTTATGCGTATCTAGTTCAGAAACATTGGCATCATTAATGTTGTTACTATCACTGGTTCGATGGCTCTGCTGGAGGACTGCTACTCCCCGAGGGTATCACAGTCAACGCAGTATCCGGTACATCTGATTTGTGTTATCAAAATTTGCTGTTGCAAAATATTATAAACAGTTCCAAATGGTGAAGTTGAAATCATCCCTTCGTACTTTTTACTGACACCATTTCAAATTGTTTGACTGTTACGAAATGTTCCTGAATTTGATTAGACGTAAGAAATGCGGCAGAATTAAACATGTATCTTTTAATCTAACCCTTCCCTTGATATACCTCTAGACAAAGTGGGAAAAACAATAACACACCAATACGCACAGTAAAACTCATTGCAATAAAAGTCCGAGTCCGATGTTAAGAAGAACAGAAGAAACTTAGCAAAATGACAATTATGAACATACATTTTACAACGGACTACAAGCAGTTATTGACATTTCAGCTCTAAGCCTCATCAATAAACCTGATTAAAATATAACGACTTCATCATATGAAAATCCATCCCCCACCACCCGTAAGAGGTTTAGTAATATAACATTATAAAATATACGAAAAGATCATAACCCCTACTACTTCAAACTAGAAAGATCATATCATAGGGAACATGTTTACTAAGTTTCAAGTTGATTAGACTTCAACTTCATCAAAAACTACCTCGACCAAAAACTTTAACCTGAAGCGGGACAGACAGACGGATGTCCAAATATAGCCCATTTCATAATCGCACAGTGAACATAATAGTTATATTTCCATTCAGACATTTTACAGTCTATCAACCGTTTCAGAACTATTTTTGAATATTACGAATCCCTGGCTTTAGTGCACATTTAACGCAAAATACATGTTTTCATACATGTGTATTACGGCGCAAGCGATGATATATAAACCGTGTGTATCATGTGTATATTTAGGTTGGGTTGCTCTGAATAAAGAAGGTATAGATACAGGGGGAAAAATAAAAAATAAAATGTAATATTATAACAGAGAATAACGGGTAAAATAAAGAACAGAGGAAAATGGTATAAGACAATTATAGAATAGAGGGAAACGGTCTAGCTTTTTGCCGGACAATTCTTGATTATGGTTTAAATTCAAGTGCATTTATAGGTAAAATAATACACAATCGTTTGTTGATAGGGATTCATGTTTGGAGTTGATGAGGCACAAAATGAGTAATAGTTTTTATTTGAAATTTCTCGAATATTTGGGTTTTTTTTCGTTTGATTTTAAAATGAATAAAAAAAATCTATAATGATAAATAACATGGTTCAATTACGACATATAGATAACACTGCTATTCGTTTGATTTTAAAATACATGCTATAAAAGATTAGATAAATTCTGAATTCAATCTAAAATAAATTGTTTCTTGGGGGAAAATGGTGATACCTTAGGCTATTTTCAAAAATTGTTGACTGAATACTCTGCAGACTGCAGTTTACTGGCACATTCACCAAGTTCGTATTTATATCGCCAAGAAAATCATAATTGTATTTTTTTAATTTGTTTAAATTTATTTCAGTGTTTATTTTGCAAGTTTTTTATGTATAGAATGTTGAATCAACATGGAGTCAGATTAAATTATTATTTATTAAATTATTTATTTAAAACTGAAACATGCATCCAATCTAAATTCTACGCATATAAATAAAAAGATTTAACAGAACACAATTCATATTTTATATTTAATAAAAAAAAAAATACATACGCTAAACGAAACTATGCACGCTAAGAAACAATGTAAGCTAAACGATACGATATACGCTAAACGATACGGAATACGCTAAATGAAACGATGTACGCAAAGTCATACGATGTACGATAAAAGGTCGCTTATGTTATTGTTGATGGTATGGTTTATTGTACATGGTGTCGTTCGTACAAAGTTCGGTCAGCATTTCGTTTGCATTCGTACACCGTTCAAAAAGCGTACTACGTATATCGTTCGGGCATCGTCAATACATGGTTCGGGCATCGTCCGTACATGGTTCGGGCATCGTTCGTATTGTTAACTTTAAAAGGACTGTATCATGTCAAAAACAGCTGATTGGAAAAAAATGAATGTGGGGCTTTTGTTCCGACGCAAATACCCTAACAGTGAATCAATATTAATTCACAATAAAGTCATTCTTAAAGGATTGTAAATATATCCCATTTGAAAAAGTACTACTTACCATGGTTCTTACGAGTTACCATATTTAAACAAACGAATCCGAAGGATGAGTTTGTTTAAATTCGTTAATTAGTTAAACACATGGTATATAGCATTTGTAATATAAATAAAATGATTGACAGCTTGAAGACATTGAACTAAAATTGGAAATTGATCACGTTACAGTTTTATTTTTATTTTAATAAAATGGAAGCTCGCGCAAGTCACTTTTGTGCCTCGTAAATGATCTTCTGTGTATTTCATTTAAGAAAAGGCAACAGTAGTATATCGCTGTTCAAAACTCGTAAATCGATGGACAAAAATAATGGGGGTAACAAACTAAAACTGAGGGAAACGCATTAAATATAAGCGGAGAACAACAACACAACATTAAAATGTAACACAAACAGAAACGGACTTAGCAGTCACTGTAGACAAAATCCGATGAGAATAACAAATATAACATCAAAACAAAATTATTTAATTAGGGAGAGAAAAGTACCGTGACACGTCTTATAGTAATGTGAATTCACACTCAAATATAAGAGAAAACAAACGACACAACGTTAAAATGTAACACACACAGAAACGAACTATAATATAACAATGGCCATATTCCTGACTTGGCACAGGACAATTTTAAAGAACAAAATGGTGGGTTGAACCTGGTTTTGTGGCATGCCAAACCTCCCGCTTTAATGGCAATGTAAATATAACATTAAAATGACAAAATACTATAACAGGACTACAATACAAATAAATAGGAGAATATATTAGACTAAGAAACACATGAGTAATAGCTAACAACAGGCACCAGGTTTAAAATTCAATACTCAATATTCAATTTAATTCAGCCGAACAAAATGCAGAAAGTGAAGAAAATGTCGGATATTACCGATTATTTTTAGTTCTGCGACCCGCATATGATCGTATGCCCAGGTTATTTCATTATGTCCTCAGAAATTAAACAAAAATGTCGAATTCCAACGAAAAGGATTAAAGAATTATTCTAATGACGATAAGAGTTGGGATTTTTTTTATTTTTTTTTTAAATATCATACAAATTAATCATATTTTACTGGTTTATTATCGCATTGAAATATTCATATTTATACATTTAAATTTTTTGGACAAACTGATTCTTTTTCCGTTATTTTATTATATTATAAATTATTTATTAACACAAAATTATAATGATAAAACATTAAACAGAGGCGGATCCAGGAACACAGATAGTGTACTCCCCTCTATTTGACCGCAAAAAGTATCATGTTTTTTCACGAATTATTGTAGCTGATTATTATTCCTTCTTCTATAGTTAGTAAATGAATACGTTGTACCATAGCTAATCTCCGCCTTCTTTGTTGAGTTGCATATTTAATTAGCAAAGTATGGTACGACATCAAATTGCAGATAAATATACCATGGTTTTACCTCAACACACTTTTTAAGCAAATTATTTCATTTAAACATCAAAGGAAAAATCCAATTTATGTTACAATTTTGTTTAAAGGTTTGGTTGCCTCTTGAGGTGGATGACGACTTATTTTAATATTTTGTTATGTTGATCCATTTTTTTTTAATAATTCGATCATGAACAGGGAAAAGGAAGAGTTAAAACTGTAAGTTCAATACAGTCCAACTATAATTTACTTTTTACGCATGTCCACGGGTACATATGGGAAGTCATGTAATGATCAGTGTTTAACTGGTTATTGTGGTATAAATTGCACTGCTAAATGCAATTGCAACTAAGCATATAAAGAGTTAAAACTGCACTAACATTACAAATAAATGACTTGATTACTTGTCTGCAGCATGTCCAGATGGAACTTACGGGAAGTCATGTGAGGATCACTGTCCACAAGGTTATTATGGTAAACAGTGCAAAGCTGAATGCAATTGCAGTTCACTTCAAGAATGCCACCATATATTCGGATGTATCTGTCCAGTTGGATATACAGGAAACAAATGTGATCAAGGTAACATAGGACTAAAAGCAAAAAAATGTTAGCATTTTCACATGGAAATTTACCATAAACATCACCTAAAAGACCATTTTTGTCAATTGTTCTAAATTGAAAACTTCAGAAAAAATGATTTTTAGAATTATAATACATTTTGATTAATATGAGGATGCTGTGCAACTTATAAAATAGTCAATTATGACTTTAGTCACTGTTTTTTGCAGTTCTTCGTGTTTGTATACCCCACCTACGATAGTAGAGGGTAATTATATTTTCTGGTCTGTACGTTCATTCATTCGTTCGTCCGTCCGTTTGTCTGTTTGTCCCTTCGTCTGTCCCGCTTCAAGTTTTTGGTCAAGGTAGTTTTTGATGAAGTTGAAATGTACAAATGTTCCCTGTGATATCTTCATTCTAAAATGCAAAATTTAAATTTTGACCCCAATTTCACGGTTCACTGAACATAGAAAAAGATAGTGCGAAAGTGTCCTGTTAATACTAGGCATTGCGAGACAGGTGTTCATGAAGAGCGGGAAATTTGGACTTCCACTAGAAAATTACGATATATTTGATAGGGTCAGAAATGAAACCTTGCAAAAGGCAATCTGCGGACTTCACAAAAACTTAAGAGTTGTTGCATTGCCAAGTGTTCTTAACATGCAAAATAATATAGTTCTTTTGTTACATGATGCATTGGATTGAATTACCAGTATAACGTCTGGATCTTGGTGCGAGGCTACGTATTTTCACATCCAGCAAAACAAAAAGAACGACCCACCTGGCAAGGGTTTTACAGCCTGTCAAAAGCAGACCAAAAGTGATTCGTACATTTTTCCAAAGACCACTTCAACTCTATAGATCTGTTTTGTCTAGATTTTAAGGTAGCAAGAGATCTTTAATGTTGGACGTGATCGATTACCAAACTAAGTGTATTTTTAGTTTTGTTTTATTCAGTTTGTTGCATTCTATGATAATTTACCTCATTACATTTGTTTCGTCCCTTCTCCTCTTAAATAATCAACTTGGTGAATACCGTTTGGCTAGGCTACGCAATACTTCGGAAGCAACACAAATATTGATTGATAGTACTAGTAAATAATGATTGTTTTCTAGAATAATGTGTCTGTCCCCACACGATAGGAAAATGAAAGGGAATTTCCAAAAGCTAGGAAATGTAAAATTGAGCATGGAAATGAAAACTACTTTTCGAAGACAACAACAGGATTTCTTCAAAGTATATAATTCAATAATTGGTCTTTAATATTTGGTTAACGTAAATTTGTAAATTTTAAAGTATATCATGGTCGGCGGGTCTAGATGTAAGTCAAGATATGAAGCCGACTTAACTGTATCTGTAGTATCCTTTATCTCTAGTTCGATGGGATAGATGCGTTCCCCATAGTCACCAAATTTTGAATTATTTAGTGAAAGAACATCATCTATATAGCGGAAAGTAGCGTTAAAAGATATTGGTGACTTCTAATCTTTTGTCCTAAGAAGTTCCTGCATGAAGCAGCCTTCATTTCGCTTTATTGCATTTACAGTGGAAACATTGTCCAATGTGGCTAAAATAGACCTAACTTTTTTAGCAATTCCGTCAACTCGGACGTGCTATTATATCCTATCATAGCACGTCCGAGTTGAAGGAGTTGCTCTATAACACCTTGTGGATCTGAAAAGCAATTTTTTTTACTTTCACATAGTAATTTTGTGATCAGATGTAACGGCAAAAGGGGGATACTCATTATCTAAAACGAATGTATGTTGAAAGAAAAAAGGCGGATCGAGCTACATTTTGAGAAGGGGTTCCCAACACATACAAGTTATTTAAAAGAGAGTGTATAACCATATGTCCCAATAAGGAAGCATAAGTTATCACAAAAGGGATGGTTCCAAGCCACGGACCTCCCCCTCTTTGGGTCCGCAACAAAGGAATATTGAGTAGTTTTTTAGAAGCAAATCTTTTACGATCCTTTCAAATATAAGAAGTATATTTTTTCTTTAGTTTAATAAGATTTTTTTTTTTAATTCCTCATGCAATCGTAATTTAATCTCATAAAGACGACTTCTTATTTATATCATGTTGGATAATTCGGTATGTACTGTACTCAGTCGCGGATCAAGAAAATTTCATAAGTGGGTGTCCATTGACTGCCTAAGAGAGGGCCCGCTCCGGTCAGTACAGTAGCATAGTCTTCCAACTTGTATTTGTTCAGTTGTGCTTCTTTTTTTTTGTCATTGTTTTTGTCCGGTAGGATCTTGGTGATGGCATTTTTTTCAAAATTTCGTCGAGTTTCGTCATTTACTAGTAATCAAGAGGTTGCCTGCCCTTTGTATAAATGGCTCTTACCCTTTTCTTCTTTTTTCCTTCGTGAAGCCTATAAAGTGAATACATTATGTTTTGTGCACCAGTACCACAATAATAAATACCGTCTCTTGTGACAAGGAACATTTAAAAGTCTGTATTTTGTGATTGAATATTTGATATCATTACTTTTGAAGCATGCCCAGAGGGAACATTTGGTGAGAATTGTGCAGAAAACTGTAGCTGTCCAGTATGTACAACGTGTGACAATATTACAAGCACCTGTACCTGTTATGAACAGTCTAGTCATCCTGAAATATCAACGAGAAAGACATCTAATTCAGGTTGTGTCTTTAGTTTATAATTCAGACTGACAAAACATCCGTTTCGATTTATAACCGCATATAAGTGGAGTATTTTAGTTATGTTGGAGAGTTTTCTAGCTATGAGAGAAAATGGATTAAGTCTGACCAATTGATGCTATGAAGCATTTTAATATGCCCACATAGATATAATAAGATGTGGTGTGAGTGCCAGTGAGACAATTCTCCATCCAAATAACAATTTATAAAAGTAAACCATTATAGGTCAATGTACGGTCTTCAACACCGAACAACAAGTTATAAAGGGCCCCAAAATTACTGGACTGTGTAAAACCATTCAAACAGGAAAATCAACGGTCTAATCTATATAAAAAACGAAAATCGAGAAAAACTTATAAAGTACATAAACAAATGACAACTACTTTACATCAGGAACAGACATATATTTCAAAGTCTCGTTCAATCCATGTTTGTTATCACATAATACAAAAAGTAGTACTGCACTCTCATACTGTTTGTAGCTGTTTGTTAAAATAAAAAAGGACTTCTATCATTGCAACTCGTAATTTAATGATAATTTACCATTTTTGAGATGCAACCATAATCTATCTAAAAATTCTTACTGTCAAATGATCAAATTATCAAAACCTCAATGATGGTCATAATTCCGGGCTTTAGCATTCATGCATCAATTGTCAATGACCACTATTTCTATACGAGACGTGTTACGAAAGGTCGAATGTATTTAAAAACGTGTCCAAATTTTAGTGTATGTCTATATTTATTTCAGTGGTTGATGACCATTCTTCACATCTTACTACAGTATATATTGGCATGGCTGCGGCGTTGATGGTTCTTGTGTGTATTGTCGCTTCTATTGTAAAAATCAAGCAGAAAGTTTACAGATTTTTTAGGTCAGGCAAAAAGAACTGTCCAAAAATGAACCTTAAACAACGAAAAAACATTCCGAAAAAGTCTGAACGCAATAGACGAAATACTTCTGTCGTGGCTGCTTCCAACATTTTAGAAACGCATGCGCAACCGTTTCTTTGTGAACTTGGTGATGAATACTGTGAGATCTCCGAAGTTAGCGTTTCAAATCATACATGTACTAGACAAAATGATGTTGATCAAATTAACAGTACACCTTAATTATAATACTTACCAGTGGACAAAGGTGCCCTTGTAAAGATATTGTATTTCACTAAATTATTGTACCTATGTTCATTTTTCGTTTAGTGGAAAAACCTGTAACGTGTTGAAAATTAATTTAAGTAGGTGTTCTTAAGGTAGCACATTACAAGGATTTAATAACTCCAACTCCCAAGTTTTAAAATGTTGTTACTTTCTTAATAATGCTTCAAAATTTAAAAAGTGGTAGTTTTTGATAGCTAATAGATTACTCTTTCAAATTAATGCAATGTTAGTATTATGCAACAATTTGTAACCAATTATAATGTTAACTGTGTCTAAAATATTTTTTTCACCAAATTTCCACTTTCAAATGAAATTAGCTTCTGCATATGTATCCCTAGAGGGTTGATTTTATTATATGTTGTTCCTATGGCCATTATCTACAAAAGAGTGTCTGAGATATTAGATAGAATGTATAGAACAAATTTTACACCTAATTAAACTTTATCTTCTTTTATGTGGTTATGATGTTTTAACTAATTTAAGATTTATGAGAGAATGGAATACCATAGAGACAATCTGTGACACCCTTTTGAAGCCCATGATGTGTTGATAAAGAATTTTCTGTATAGTTAAAGAGATGATAGAGCTAAATTCATTCAAGTGAACTAACCCAGATTTTGCCACTAATTACATAATAATTGATTACATAATGATTGCATAATAAAAATATTGCATTCATTTTATAGATAAATCTTGTATCTATCTATGTACACCTCTTTTATCATTTTCTATGCATTCATTAGAAAGTAACAGCATTTCAAAGGTTAGTGATTGGAAGTAAAACAAATCTTTGTATTGTGCTACCTTA
Source organism: Mytilus trossulus (assembly GCF_036588685.1). NCBI lineage: Eukaryota > Metazoa > Mollusca > Bivalvia > Mytilida > Mytilidae > Mytilus > Mytilus trossulus. The sequence continues at coordinate 36,668,400 of NC_086380.1, read as the reverse complement.
AGAAAGTTAACTTTTGTGTCTCAAAGTAAAAGAGAAACAAAGAATAAAACTTCGACCTAGTGTGAAGTACATGTCGAGTAATTGTTACATGTGGCAGTCAAATACATTGACTTCAGTACAGAAAGCAACTTTGAACATCGAAGTAAATACATTTCGACAAACATATATCTAGTACTACAATGTTAGAGCTCACAGTATGCTGAGAAAAACAGAGGTACACGTGATGGTAACTAAATTGCATTTATTTGGACAGAATATTTTGTATGCCTTTGCTTGTTCAAACTGTAAAAAAAAAACCAATTATGTGTTAGTTTTGTCGATGTTTTCTTATTCGCTATACAATGCCACAATTTCTTTTTTTATTCCATTTTTTAAATCATTATAGAAACTGACTTTGAACCGACTTCCAAAGGACCTTTGATTATATAAAGAGGAAATATACCTACGTATCATACATTTGTACAATCATGTTCAAATTTCACAAAAATCGTATACATGATGCTTTTTATTTTTCCACATTTCTATATAGAATAAAAAATTGACAATATTCCTGGTCTTTTTCATTTTGTTAAAGATGGATGTGTCTTTCATATTTAAATATGCACATTCAGGCAATTTATTACTCATGTCGCTAGAACTTTTCTATGTTTTTTTTTATTTTTCTTCGCTTGGCACGTCATATGTTGATACAATTTAAAAAAGAAGATGTGGTATGATTGCCAATGAGTCAACTATCCACAACAGACCAAAATGACACAGACATTAACAACTATAGGTCACCGTACGGCCTTTAACAATGAGCAAAACCCATACCGCATAGTCAGCTATAAAAGGCCCCGATAAGACAATGTAAAACGATTCAAACGAGAAAACTAACGGTCTTATTTATGTAAAAAAATTAAACAATGTATATTATGAGACAGTATGTTTGCCTAATCATACATACAGTGTGTTTGTATTCCTGACTGCTAAAAGGAAAAATTTACAAGGACCACGATACACTGTAATACTTTGAAGTTATAGTCAATCCATTTTCAGTGATACTACACTTATTGTTATAATACTGGAGGAACTTCTTCGTAATGAACGAAGGCGTATGCATGTCTGCCAATTCGAACATCCACATTATTCGCGAAGGCTGACACTCTGTATTATACTTGTACTTTTATGTGATATAGAATAAAATTCAAAGATAAAAAAACTGAAATGATATCCTAGGTCTAACTACGTGACTTTTTTGTATACGGTTTTCAACCACTGCATGTCTATAAAATATATCTCATAAATCAAAAGCTCTTCAATTCCAATAATTATGTAATTAATATGGACATTTATACTATGGTACGGATGACGAACGAATCCGGGATGTTAAACGTCACAGCCAGTGGCAAATTTAATTCAAATTCAGGACGAAAACATGATAACGTGGTATGAATATTAATCATACTTGTTCCAGACCGACACGCTTTAGGTAACAGTCCGGTAAAAAACACGTCAACCTTCCTTGACACATTATTTTGTCTCCTAGCAAACAGCTGTCTTTGATTAATTCTCTAATGCCAGGTGCTCAGCGTAGAGGAAGCTAATACAACATGTACAAACTATATAAAAATTAGATTATGCTATGATTCAGCCTTGGTTTGTCCCGACCAACAACCAACACAACTTGATATTTGCCCACACAATTTAAAACAATATATTATATTATTCCCGTCATCCTCCCCCTTTTATTTGAGTTTTACACGGTAAGAAATACTTCAAGATTTGAAACTTTAATAGTTGTAAATGTACAACATTTATTTTATTTATAACACTTTCATATTAAATAATGTCAGTCTATATTAAGATTGGGGAATTTCCAAACAATCAGATACTTAACATTCCCGTGACGATCATGTTAGATTTTCAGTAAATTTATTTTTCTCTACTTGAACTCACTGTATGTATGATTTTATTGTTTTTAAACCATTTTTGTTTTGATTTTATTAAATTAGTGACAATATTTGGATAAAATTAATGCCCGATTTCAGCATCCGAGGATAATTTATCTGCAAATAGCGTTCGAATGTTTTATATTAAAGTTTCTAATAATATATATGATCAAATATGTACTACATGGTAAGTCTTAAGTTATTATGTTCGGTAGTAATCATTTTTTTTTTATGTCATACAATTACATTTGTGTAGGTTCTAACATATAATTTTATTTTAGACATAAACAATATGTTAGTGTAGCTTACTTTAGACATTCCTTTTGAACATGCATGAAATTTCAGCATGAAATATTTGTCACTGGACGTTAAACAACCAACTATCAATCAATATATATATAGGACATTAATTGTCTTAGTATAAAGCTGGCATTTAAGGTACCGCCTTCTTCATATTATAGTATACTTCTTCTTTTATTTGACTTATACACGGTAAGAAATATTCTAGAATTGAAAATTATATTATGCGTAGTACAACCTTTACTTTATTTATAGCACTCCTAGGCTAACATTAGTGATGTCATTCTATATTTAGATTTGGGAATTTCCAATCTATTAGATATTTAACATTTACGGGACGGTCACGTTAGACTTTCAGTAAATTCTCTACTTTAAATCACTGTAAGTATGATCTTATTGTTTTTAAACCATTTTATTAAATAAGAGACAATATTTAGCAGAACCTTCAGAAGCCAATGATATCTTAGCGTTCGAAGTGTTTTATTATAAGTTTCTGTACAATGTAATTCGTAATTAATGTTTGCCCTACTTAAATCGATAGTAATCATGTATTTATGTCAATATATAAGGCTTTAAAGGAGCTTTTATCTATTAATTTGATATTTTAAAATTATAATAATTTGTTTTAAGTTACTGGCGATTGTTCTTTTTAAATGAGGCATCATGCACAAACTGTGCACATCCATCACTGTCATCAATAGCCGGACGGAAACAGAAAATTGCGTATTATTGAATATTAATTGTACGTGTTACATGTAGATTTACAGGAAATGTTGTTTTTTCCCACCATTTTTAATAACAATTATAAGTAAATACCGTTGTTGATAAAAAAAAAAAAAAAAAAAAAAAGAAAATGTTGTTTTTCTATTAAATGATACAATTCATAAAATTCCATTTAAATTTGAATAATGTTTTCAGTGACATATTGTTGTTTTCGAGAGAGTTTATATAGATTAGACCGTTCTATATATATAGTACATATCTGTTATACATGTAATAGTCTGATTCAACTGTGACAAACTTAGGCGTTGAATAACAAAACGAAAGAAAAAAAAAATAATATCATATTTTCAACTTTGATATCCAACATTTTATTAATGGAAACAAAAGTTGTTCAGTAATTGGTAAGCATCAATGTCTGCATAAATTATGTTTAACGTTTAGTTCATAGATCGGGAACACTGATTGACAAATCTTAATATTTAACCGAATGGTATATAAAATACGTAAACTCATAAAATTAAGCGTGAGAACAGCCTCATTTGTGAAAGGTCAACTTTGCCAGATACTAAGTTTCTTAATATTTCAACAGAAAACCAAATACAATATAAATCATCTAAGTACCGAAGAAATTACTTCTGAACTGCAAAAACAAATCCTAGAAAATTAACATAAATGTTCATACCTGATTAAATAAAGGTTCATTAATTAGATGACATTAAAAAAACACCTCACAAACAAATATTGACATGTTTCTTACATTATGTTATTTAATTTTCAAATGACTGGTCAACATTAGTGTTACATGTTAGATAGTACAGGATATGTTCGCATGTCGGTATATATCATTTCATCTGCACTGCTCAAATAAAAATATGAAGATATGGCATGAGTACCAATCAGACAACTGTATACATGCAGAAGGTAGAATTGTAGCAAAATTAAGGACAACATTCTTTTAGTAAAAGCCTTTCATTCATTTATTTAGTTCGTATATTTCCCGCCATATATTTTCACGAAACTACATGTAGGTCGTACTCATTTTAACTTTTGCAAAACTTGTAATGCGGAATGATTTTTCAGAGTAACAACCGGATTACTCTTTTTACATGCTATTAATGCATCTTCATAATTCAAATTTTTACTTCAAGGATTATAGAATTATTAAAAATCCTACTTGTCAACTCGGATGATATTATAGTTTTACTTTCACATTTGCAACTTTTAGAATATATTGACAACGTTTTCAGAAAATGAAGTCAGTTTGAAATTACATAGTGTAGAGCGTTGAATGAACATACAGCTGAGAGTTTACAGTATTTTGTTGTTTATGTATTATGGACACAGTGCAAGTCGTTTAGCAAATATTGCTACTGACTATTGACAATTACTGTATAATCTTTTTCACAAAACTGCTTTTATTTATCTAGAACAAAATTGAAATATTTTTTCCATATACATGTACAAACTAACGAAGTTTGAATTTTCAAAACAGTTTTTTACTGTGCATGACTTTTCAAATTTACATTCGCATATACTAACTGCCAACTATGTATGGTATCTGTTGGTGATTAAACTTGTGGCAACACTAATACGTATGGATTTAAAATCGATTGTATTATCATTTCGTAACATGTCTACTTCGTACATAACAAATAATATCAGATTATTACATGGCATTTTTCATATCGCATGTATTATCAGCCCTAGGTTCACATAGTTCAATATCAACCTAAGAGCCGCATGGCTCGAGGGCTGATGTTGATCGAGTTCTGATCATAATACATGCGATATGAAAATTACATGTTATGATCTTTTTATCATATGCTTCAACAATAGAGGAAAATAACAGATTCATATATTGATCCTTTTTCGTTGTCCCCAAATAGAAGTCCAAAGAGTGAAAATTCACGGAAGTATGACCCCAAATTTAGGATATTCAATAGGAAATCTTTCTATCATATTCCCCAACAGAGAAGAAACACATTTCATATGCCCGAATTGACAAAAAAAAATAACATAATGAATATGTTTGGAAAATGCAACTTTTTAAAAAAGGAACTTTCTAAATTATGTTTGAACCTGTTAAAAATGCATTTATTTAATAATTTTGTTTGTTTGTTTGTTTGTTTGTCTGTTTTTTTTTTTTAAACATTTTTTACACATTATACTTTCCAGTATCCAAACAATTGTTTTGTACATTTCTTCGTATTGTTTTTAACTGAAAACGTAGCATTGAGGTGTATTTTCCGGAATTTGTCGAGTACATGTATCACCGGATAACGTTACGGAAATGCATGTAATATCATAACAATCGAAGCATGTGATAAACTTTTCATATCAACCCGCTAAGCATCAATTCAAAAATATGGAATTTACGTTAATTTAATGCTATTATTATACAGTAAAAATCATATGTTATTTAGTCTAAGTATATGCTAATATATATAAATTTTGTTTGGTTAGTAAACCTCGAGGATAGCCACTTTGATACTAGTACACTGAACAAGTAAATATAATTGGATTCAGCTGAAGGTCGCCTCCGGGTGCGGGAGTTTCTCGCTGCATTCAAAACCCACTGGTAGCCTTCGGCTGTTGTCTGCTGTATGGTCGGGCTTTTGTCTCCTTGACATTTTCTCCATTTTCATTCTAAATTTTATTTTTATTAATTTTGTATTTCTTTTTTCCAGAAATTACATAAGAAATGGAGTATGTTTATAGACTTCTACGTCCTGAGGAAAATTATGAAAACGGTATCAGAGCAAAAAATCCGAATTCTTCAACGTCTGTTTTCCGACACGTCCTTGGCGGAAGTTGGGGTCCTACATCAAAGTACATTTCAACATGCGGAAGTTTGCAGGCCCTCAGGGATTTTGCATCAAAATCAAGGAGGCCAGGGGAAATTATCAAAATAAAAATAGATATGCTGCCGGAAAATGTTGAAATAATAGATCTCCGAGACTACCTCGAAAGGATGGAATACATTGAACACACTAATGATGAAGATGAAACTAGGAAGTTCAATAACTTTGCAAACAAATTTGAGGAAGTACTTTTGGCAGGTTGTATTCCAGCTAGCTGCATTGAGCTTGTTTAAATGGAATTTCAACTTTTATATTTTTGCAACTAGGTCGACAATTGTGGTCTCGGACCATGTTATTGTAGTTTTATGACATACTAATTTATTTATTTATTTGTTTTGTAAATTTATAAGAAACATGTATATATATTGCATGCGGGTTTTAAAATCTGTTTTTAACCATCAAACTGTGATTCGTCATATTTAATTTGTGATATGATTTTTTATACTTTTTTAAAAGTTGTATGTTTACTGACTTTCAATATTTAAATTATAGTTAAGAACTGTTTAAATTGTTATATCTTATATTATTAAAGTATTTATATTGATAATGGCATTCCTATTTTGTCAATTTATTTCATTTTTCACATTCTTTTTTTAAAATGAAAACTCGCAAACAAAATGAGGCAAATGAGGCATATTGGGTTACATGCCAAGCCAAGTATGTATTTCAGTCTCATCTTTTAACACTCGATACGAAATGGTCGAAAGACCACATTACATGTACATAGACAATAACTGTTTAGTGTCTTTAAATATCAGCTGTATTTGTACGAGGCTAGGAAACAATGTGTATGCGAGCTTTTAGCGAGCTACTACACCTGTTTCGAGCTGAGTACAAATACAGCTGATATTTAAAGACACTAAACAGTTATTGTCTTTATCCTGCAATTAATTCTGTATATTGTTTGTATTTAAAAAGACACAAAAAACTAACATATTTAGTATTTCTTTTCGATTTGTAATCCCTTGGCAGTTGAGGCCCGCGTAGTAATATCAAAATCCCACATTACGCTGAAGACGGGTTCGCAGAGAAAGAATCTCGAATGGTCAACAATAATTCATCGCTCAAGATTAATAATTATCTATTTTAACATAACAACTAATTTCAACAGTAAAAACAAATAACAAAACATTGTTAAATTTGAAACAGAAGTGTACGAGTTGTCCTACGCTTCAGACTTGACATTCACTAAACATGCATGCTGAAATTGACATGGCTGATTTTGTAATACAATCATACACATTCAGTATTCAAGTTTTGAAATCGACAATTGACATAGTCATTGGAATGCAACTGGAATACACATTCTGAGGTCACACAGATTCAAACAATACTCAGTCCGGCAGTGGGCGGAGCTTTAAAGCGATATCTGTATAGTATATAGATACAGCATAGCGATATCTGAAGGGCTGTATCTGTATAGTAGGACACCCAATTGCAGGATAAATATGAATTATAAGAGCAGCTAAACAAAAAAAAAAATGACAAAATTGTGACAAATATGGCTTAGGTCATTTTTGTCTAGAATAATTCAATTAAAATTTCACGTACATTTTTTAGACTTAGCAAAATCAACGAATATGTGGTATGATTGTCAATAAGACAACTCTTCATACGAAACCAAATGGCACATACATATAAACTGTACGGCAATCAACTTTGAGTAAAGATCATATTACATAGTAAGCTGTAAAGGCCACTAAATGATAAAAAAGAAGAAAAACAAACACATTTGTACCACAGCAACAAACGACAACCACTCAATTAGACTAATAACATGCACATACATGATCGTTTGATGTGTTTGGGCTTTTGATTTTGCCTTTTGATTTTGGACTTTCCTTTTTTAATTTCCTCTGAGTTCAGTATTTTTGTGTTTTTACTTTAATTTTATGATACAGAATGTGACGGTGTTAAACATGTTAGCACGATCCAACCATCCCCTAACCTGAGACAAGAGTTGTAACAGTACGACATGAGAACGAACTATATAAATCAATTGAAAAACAACCTTAACTCGTCAGATGGATACAAATAGAAACACATACATAAAAAAAGCACAGAGTTGAAGAGGGTGGGTACTTGTACATGCATCTCAACAACACTTAGTATATTAAATCTGTGAGTACTCGCAGTTACTGACAGCTAGTTTAAAGCATCTTCGCTAGCTAAGGGTTCGATCCACTTCCGCCTCTTCACCCTTGACAGGTTCAGCCAACACTTGTGATAACAATGATGCGCAATCTATCGATTATTTCAGGTAACGCTGATTTCAAATACATTGTTGTTGACAAATTGTAACTCTTGAACTCTCTTCGGTGTTGTGGTAGCGACTAGACTTTACAAACTTCGTGAAGCAGAAACCGAACATATACTAGTAAGCTGACATTCCAACATTAGAGCCAGAATGTGAAGCATACCTAGGAACTTAAACATGTTATATAAGTCGAGTAAGATAAAAAAAAAACTGTCACTAGATATCGTTGTTTTGAAGGGTAAAACTTTGTTGCACAATTAGAACGTGTCAATTTTTTTTTTATCTATTACACATTTTCTACATTTACACGTAATCCTATGATGACTTGGCAATTTCATGTAAATTTCATTAGCAACACCACTTGCTTCCTTAGTTTTATGCGACAATTTTACATCTCAAGCGAGGAGCATGATATGACAAATTATCACTCAAAAAGATCAGAGAGAAAATGCATAAAATAACGATAATTGGATGTAACGTATATACAAGAGATCAACCAATCGACACAAAAGTAAAAAAAAAATGATTTATAGAAAAACTTATCGTCCCCAATTAACAAGTGCTTTATTAAAATGAACGCGTTTCAAAACTAGGAATAAACTATGCAACTTAAGTTCTTTAGTCGACACAAGGTTCCATTAGTTGTTGGCTTAAGTTCAGTGGCAAATATTTCATGCATGTTCAGGACGAAAACAAATGTAAAAGGTGGGTTCTGTTATATAGACCGTTCGGGATAAAGGTAGGAAAATTTTTGATTGACATGAAAAAATGAGGGTAACTATGTTTGATATAGGGACAGACCAATTGGCCTTACAATATAGGCTACATTCTTTTACCTACGTATACGGTTTCATTTTATTGAAAACGGTGTTACAAGTTATCACTTTTGGTGCATATATGTTGATACTTCAAACAGATTGTATAGGCACTTTTTTATGGAATTAGGCTTATTCTGGTTTAAAATGATATGGTGTAGTGGTTAATGCATCGGACTGCTAACACAAAGGTTCCTGGTTCGATTCCCGTTGGGATGAAAATTTCAGGAACTCAATTTTCGGCTCTCTCTTGACACCATTTGCGAGTATGGTCTTAAGGAAACGATGATAGTCCGTCGGAAGGGGACGATACATGGCTGACCCGTGTTAAGAGAGAGCTATATGTCTTGCACGTTAAAGACACCCTTGTAGATTTCGAAAAAGAGTAGGCTAATGCCGCTACAAGGTAGCACTCGCACCCGCAAAGTGGAAAGGGATTAATAGACATTTGCGAAAACTCGCATACACCTACGATTAGGATAACGATTACACTTACAGATAACATTTAAACTTCGGTCGTCTCAAAGTGTAAATACAAGCAGTCGTTCAAAACCAATGCTATCTCTTTTATGATGATTTTAAATATTGAACAATTGAGTTTTCAATCAAAACATGTAACATATTTAATATTGGTCGTTGTGTTTAACTATAATAGTTTTAGGTATGCCATATGTTGAAGGCCGTACATTGACCAATAATGGTTTACTTTTATAAATTGTTATTTGGATGGAGAGTTGCCTCATTGGCACTGATACCACATCTTCATATAGTATATGAAAGAATGAACGAACAGCATTTCATACATAATTTGACAACTGAGATTTTTTTTTAAGGAGAATGAGATTCAACAAGTTGTTGTTTAAGAACTTCATGTATATATAATACTTTTTTCATGATATTTCATGTCCCTTTCGGTATTTTTTTATAATCTTTAACTTTATCTCAATCGAGAAAACAGTTTGTTTACGTTTCCTCTATCAACAAACATTCAAAAGTATACGAAAAATTTGTTTTGCTGATTATATTTATGTCGACCTTTTAAATATAGAATTTGAGCTATAATTCATCATCGTCAGACTCTGATGAAGAGACACCAAGACTACGTAGGAACGTCGGAACCTTTTTCGTAATAAACTTGCTGTAGGCCTCATGATTTTTTCTAATCAAATTCATGAGCGGCATTTTTTTGGTTTTGGTTTTTGTAGCTTGGCCCTCTTGCCAGCTTGCGGTTGCTCAATTTCCTCCTCATTCGAATTCGTGCTGTCTCGTTCTTTTGGTTTCTCTGACTCTTTTGGTTCTTCCTGTTCTATATTTTTTTTGTACTGGAGAAGCATTTTTTTTTACGGTTCTGGATTAAGTGGCCGTTATAATCATCTTCAGAGGATAGATTCTCAAGTATCTTATTCCTTTTGTCATTTGCAGTTGATGGGCCAGGGACATTTTGATGATTTGTTTCTTTGATGCAACTATTGTAGATATCTTGTGCTTCGGTTGTCAGACTATGGATATTTTTCTTTACTGTGTTAATTATTCTGTCCCCCGAACACGGATGTGTCTGATATACCCTCAGCATAAGTAAAAACTCCTGGATAGATACTGCGACAATTTTCTTTTTCCGTTTAAGGAATTGAGGGTCATGCAAAAAAGGGGTGAAGTAATTAAAAAAAATATTAAACAAGAAATTGTAAAAGTTATAAAAACCAGGATATGTTTTTGAGAGCAAGACATCCAACGCGAGTTTCTTTAAAATTCTGATTAATATGCAGAGAAAATGTAGAAAGTTAGACTGATAACCCACTATAGAGTAAAGATTGAACATGCAATCGGATAATTAAAAAAATATAAAGTTATGGGGACTTTGTGGAGCATCCAAGACAGCGATTAATATCTGTTGTGACCATATTCGCTGCCTTCGTTTGCCGCCGGAAAGATTTATTTACATAATAAAAAAGCATCTTTATTTGTTTTTTTGTTGTTTTTATCATTTTGAGATGACCCTTTGTTTTTTTTAACTGTAATCGTAAGTCTAAGGTGTAATCCTAGGTGTAAACCTAGTTTCCGCAAATGTCTAATATAAGTTGCAAAACTTGTTTCCCAATCCACTCTAAATAAATATGTTTAAACTAAAATGATATCACTTCGAATTATCCTTTTGAAAGATGAAAAGTCTACAAAACCAAATGCAAAAGAACGAATGGTTTTATAATGAACCAGTAAGAACGTTTAGCAAAAGTCAAATCTAGATTGTGAATTTGACCTTAACTCCATTTAAAGGTCATAGGTCAGGTCAGTGATCTCAAATAAAAAGATCACAGGTTAATGTATGGTTAAGGAGTTATACTGATTACAAATACATAAGCTAGGGGAGAACATTCCTATAAAGGATGACCGAAACACTACGACTTGTATTAGATGTGTTGAATTTGCGCCATGTTATAAACAACTATTTGGCAAACGCAGTGTATCCTTAACTATACCGGTTTCATAAAAATAAAGATACTAGTAACAAGCAAAGTTCAAACCATAACCTTGAACTTTGCCATTGACATGTTTTAACTCAAAATGGCCTTAGAACTTCATATCAAAACATTTTAGGCTTATATGATCTATTAGTATGAATTTATATTATAGGAGTCACGGGGATACTTAGTCTTGAATTGGTCGGGTAGTATGTTCAATTTCAGTATAAAAACGTCTTAATTGTTAATGGCCCGTCTCGGCAAAGGGGACATTAAGTGTTACCAATTCAAATAATAACACCTACTGCAGTGCTATCAAACAGAGGTATAGTACTGTAATAAAAAGATGACAGCCAATTTTAATGAGTGTGTAAGTAACCTTAATATCTTTGGTAAGCTTGCTTGCTAGTTGAACCGTGCAGTCATTATTAGGTTAGGTAAACTATCCTCCTTTAAGATTAGACTATTGCGAGAGACAACCAATTAATATGTCTGTAAGACCAGACTACTCCGAAAGCAGGGTATAAAAAAGAAGATGTGGTATGATTGCCAATGATACAACTCTTCAAAAGAGACCAGACTGTCACAGAAATTAACAATCATAGGTAACGGTACGGCCTTCAACAATGAGCAAAGCTCATACCGCATAGTCACATATAAAAGGCTCCGAAATGACAATGTAAAACAATTCAAACGAGAAAACTTACGCCCTCAGTTACAAATGTATATAAAAGAAAATGAACGAAAAACAAATATGTAACACATAAACAAACGACAACCACTGAATTACAGGCTCCTGACTTGGGACAGACACATACATACATAATGTGACAGGGTTAAACATGTTAGCGGGATCCCAACCCTCCCCTAACCTGGGACAGTGGTATATATATAACAGTACAACATAAGAACAAACTATAAAAATCAGTTGAATAAGGCTTTTAAAACTCATCAGATTGACAAAAATACAAGTGGACGTAGTATACCTTACTGTATAATGACTTCAGGGTTCAGCTAACAAGCAAGCTAACCAAAGATAGTAATTTTACCTACACACTTATTGCAATCGGCTGTAACATATAAATAAAATATATTTCAGTTTAGACATTATTTAGTCAAACTATATCTTCCCGTTTGATTGCATTCATAGATTAAATGTATAGTTACTTCCCTTCTATAACTTACAGATAAAATATGCAAATATCGTATACCAATGTATTGATTAACTATTCGTTTATCTACATTTATATAGATTTGAAACGTATACTATTATATGCCTGGTCCGGAAGAGTTGGGTTATCCAATATTGAATATCTATACTATTAAACGAGAAGACCTCATTTTTGGTGTCGCTTCTCTTCCTTCCACAATAAATCAAGCATCATGCCTTTGTGTCCTATAAATAACATGTATAGTCGCATTTGTCATCCATTCTTATGACTATTCAGATTGAGTTATTTTGGGAGAAAAACGACAAAAAAGGAGTCCGGATATGATTCCGTCATCAGACTGTCTTTTAGTCATAGCTCATACTTCCGGTTTGAAACGTGCACAAATACAACCAATCGTATGATAAATAACAAAAATGAAAAATTGATAAGCCAATCAGAGCGTTCTCCATATCATGGTGTTAAGATCGCAAGAACCACAACTATTATACCTCCTTAGAGGGGACACTTATTTTTCGCGTTTATCTACATGTAAACTACGATTATACTACTTTAATATATAGAGACTCTCTGTATTCTGTCTACTGTTTTTTTTTTAAATGTTTACTATTTAAGGGGTCATACCAATTGCATATATATTAAAATAAGTTAAACATGTGACACAAGTACAACCAATCGTAGAGCGTTGACAAAAAAGGAGTCCGGATATGATTCCGTCATCAGACTGTCTTTTAGTCATAGCTCATACTTCCGGTTTGAAACGTGCACAAATACAACCAATCGTATGATAAATAACAAAAATGAAAAATTGATAAGCCAATCAGAGCGTTCTCCATATCATGGTGTTAAGATCGCAAGAACCACAACTATTATACCTCCTTAGAGGGGACACTTATTTTTCGCGTTTATCTACATGTAAACTACGATTATACTACTTTAATATATAGAGACTCTCTGTATTCTGTCTACTGTTTTTTTTTTTAAATGTTTACTATTTAAGGGGTCATACCAATTGCATATATATTAAAATAAGTTAAACATGTGACACAAGTACAACCAATCGTAGAGCGTTCTCCATATCATGGTGCTTAGATCGCAAGAATCACAACTATTATACCTCTTTAGAGAGGACAAATATTTTTTGCGTTTATCTACATGTAAACTACGATTATACTACTTTAATATATAGAGACTCTCTGTATTCTTTCAGGGAATTTCTATCTTAGTATAGAAAGTCCCTGATTTGTTTACTGTTTTCTTTTAAATGTTTACTATTTAAGGGGCCATACCACTTGCATATATATATTGAAATAAGTAAAACATGCTCAACTTCATCTTAAACTACCTCGACCAAAAAAATTTACCTGAAGTGGGACAGACGGACGAGACGGACGACCGAACAAACGAACGCACGGATGCACAGGCTAGAAAACATAATGCCCATAATTGGGGCATTAAAATTTATTGTTAAAAGGGAAAATAGTGATTTGGCAAACATGAAAGTAAGGTAGAGATTAGAGGGAAGCAGGACCTTTTTCGGGGCGTCGGGATCGTGTGTTTTTAAGCTCGGGATTTGGGGATTAATCCTTACGGGATCCGGAATATATTTTTCGATTTCGGGATATGAATTTCTTTAAATTCTGCATCTCGGGATTTCATGGTTCTAAGCTCCGACAACCCCTAAATTAGCCTTAGTCGTTAGTTATTTATACATGATTCAAATTCTACCATTGGCATGTTAATAAGGCTCTAAACAAAAAGCACTAATGGATTGTCATTGAAGCATATTTTTTAGACTAATAATGGTCTATATATAAGCAGTTACATTTATTTCATGTTTGAAACGGTGCAAATTTTTAATTTGATTTGAATTTTACCAAACGAAGCATTGTAGCAAAGGAGAAGAATAATTGTGGTCGTAGGCCAGAAACAATAACAGATGGGAAACAAATATCGGACTTTGGAAAAAGGGAGAGGGCTTTTGATACCTTTTATGTAATTCTCCATACATAATATCTTTTACAAAAAATCATCCTACAACAGTTCACAAGCTGTATATGCCCGCGATTTCGCGGGTGTGTTCTAGTTACTATATATACTTCCAGCTTAAAATTTGACCAAGCCCATTCTTTTTGTTGTTTGAATATAAAATTATCCTATTGTGATAGGTAACCGTATTTCAATACATATTGCAATTTTGTTCCAATCGCTATACATTTGTACAGTCTTTAATGAAAAACTTAAGATGTTCAATAAAATACTCATTAAGTACTTTTTAAACAGGGTGATGAATTGGGCGTTTTTATGTTGGTTTGGTGCATTTATATGTTTTGGAAATTAATATTTATCAAGAATATGGACTTTAAATGAGAAATTTATATATGACATATGTATGATTGTAAATTGTTATTTATGCCAAAATATGATTATCATTATACTTATGTGTTGAGTGTGGTTTTATTACATCGAGCGGAGCGGAGGGAATTTTTCAACATATTTTATCCTTACGTTCGTTATTTCTTTCATCTACTTAGTTAACATTGACATTTTCGTCTTCTTAGTTAACATTGGCATTTTCGTCTTCTTAGTTAACATTGACATTTTCGTCTTCTTAGTTAACATTGACATTTTCGTCTTCTTAGTTAACATTGACATTTTCGTCTTCTTAGTTAACATTGACATTTTCGTAGTTAACATTGTCATTTTAATACAACAACATAGATTAATTCAGTGTTTTTCTTTTAAAAACAAGTGTCGACACAGATCAGTGTGGATAGAATATTTGTATGTTTGACAGTGTGTTCGTGTATACAACTATATACATTCTTGTATTTATACTTTATCCAACATTTTTAACTTTGGAATAACTTCTTTTTGAAAACATTTTTATTTTACCAAGGTATGCTAATGGAACCATCGACAATGCAGATGAGAGCTCTCCAACTCTGAAGAGATTTGCTGAAAGAAGCAGTTGATTTCAAGTATTGCCAATTCCGAAAAATATGTTTCAAAGTTTTCATTATGGATAGCAACAAGAAGAGGATCACATAAGATGCACTTATGCATGATGCAAGTTGTTTACCGAGGACCTGCAAGCATGTAATATTTGTATGGTATTATTTATGTTACTTTGAGTTGTTAATTTCTTACTTGGGTTTGTCCTCAATAAATTATAAATTTGTTCAGGATTTTTCCAGTTTCATTAGTAAAAGAGTGTGTCCAAATTGTTTCTATGAAGATATATAATGGATTTAAGTAACAACCATATACGAGATCTCGCAGATACCAATACATATGCTCATAACTCCTACAAGCTAATAAAATCTTAAAACAGGACTGATGGACAAAAGGATTAAAATCTTTAACTTGCTAACATAACCAGCACATAATGTATAAGTGAATGACCATTTACACTCAGGACTTATCAGTGTTACAAACTACCATCATTTTATTGCTAGTAGCACGCTCATTGTGGATAAACTTGTGCTTTTTTATTTGGCTTTTGGGCAAAATAATGTGGTGTTCACGTATAAATAGAATGCTTTAATCTCCACCTAAATATTTACATTGAATGGGTGCTACTTTAAAAGCTCACTTTACTGAAAGTTGTTAATATCATCTTACCGTACAGCAGATCATGTGCAACTGTAAGTTGTGTGTTAAATCTTTATTTTACAAAAACACATTTGCATAACAATGATCTAAAAGAAAAGCAATTTGATAATAAGTTCAGGCTTCGATTCCAGATTCGTATCCTCCCAGAGACAGATATCGGATTGGTGGTTCTCATGTTTGGAATCCTCTTTTTTTATGGACGATTAATTCTTCAGAATTTAACATATGGTTGAACCCCTTCCCCCTCCCACCCCACCTACTACCACAACAACCCATCCCTACTCTCTCCTGGGTTGGGAATCTCTTTTTAAAAAAGCTGGATCTGCATCTGACCTTCTCCGTATTTGTATCATAATTGTTACATGTACAGTGCTTTTTGAAATAATTATATCAAAATAAAATAACTTCATCAGCTGTATGGACAATTTTATGATTTTTTACAGCTTCCAACATACTTAAGTTTAGCCTTTTTTAGCTTGATCAAAACAGTTCTTTTCTTTAAAATGCATGCAGACATTTTTACAGTGTTATTTTAATTTCCCTGAACTTGCTAGTTGATGCATTTGACTTAAAGCTATACATTTGAAAAGGGTATAATTAGAAATGACAACTACCACACTGTCCACACAAGTGACTATATTTATCAGACAATGACAATCAAGGAACGATAACTGTGTTCTCGGAATAGCGTTTGGTTGACACAAATTCTGTATTGTATGAATTAAGCTTCATCATTGATACATGTAATGTCTTCATCAAGTTCATCAAGTTCGATTGCATTTTCATCTGCATGTCCTTCAGTATCCCTCTCAAACCGTCCGCCATGTTTTATTCCAACTATTGTCATGATTATGGTGAAAAACATCATACATCCTCCATAAAACACTAACTGATGTAGAAACATGTCATAGCCTTGGTATTCGTAAAGATATCCAAGCACCCATAGATACGAAACGCCACCCAAAGCACCACCCATTAGGGCAAATGTGATCGCTATCCCCGTAAATTCAACATGGAAGTCTCCCCAACCAATTCCGGTTGGGAATAATTGCGAAAGAAAGAATCCCATTGGACAGGTAAGTACCCACAGGGCCAGGTCGTTTTCGCGTGCAAATATTTCCAATAGGATAGCTGTTACTAGAACGCCAGATGCTTCAATTACAATCAGAATACGGACAGGTATAAATCTTCCAGTTAATAGTCCAGTCAGTCTGCCGATCGCAAAACAGATCCAGAATGTTGTGTTTATAAGAGAACCGTCATCTCCGGAAAAATTATGCTTATCAATGGCATAACTCCTAATAAATTTGCTGTACATTCTCTCGCCACCAACTGCGTTGAAAAAATATAAGAATATTAACAGAAATATTTGCACACCAAAGCAGCGGTTACCATCTGCGCATGTGGCCGGATCCACTAACTTGACTGCTTTCCGGAAGTTGGATTCGTTAACTTCACCTGGAACATGCACATGCGCGTAGACTGTTGTACGATTGCAAAATTGATATAGAAAAAATACAACAGATAATGAAGCAACTATGATTGACACAATCAAGTAGGCCGATTCTATTTTCGACTCTTTAAGAAATATTGCTGTCGTTGTTTTATTTGTGGTAGTGGCTGTTACAGTTACTGGATCAATTACAAACGGTGATTTTGTTCCGTTTATGCTTGATACATTTGTTATATCTACCGATGGGGCGAGGACAGCTAAGAACGGATTGGCAATTTGTGGAACGATGAAGGATCCCATTCCAAAACCAAAGTGTAAGATGTGAAGTGGTCCAGTTGCCTTCCGTTTCCAGAGATTTAAAATCAGTTTCTGCCCAGCTGTGGAATAATAAATTGATTTTAATATCAATCAACAATTTATGTTTTTTTTTTAATAATTGTTTCGATTTTTTTCTTATTTCGATAATCGATATAAAAAAACTTTTTATGTTCGTTGAATTGCAGGATAAACAAAAATAATTCATATATATATACATATAAATGCTTTCAACGTACTGGCTTCGAAGCAGGAGAAAAATGCTGCAAATACATATATATATATATATATATACTTGCTATTTTCCAAACTCGAAGTGAGCAATATGCCACTGAGTCAAAAGGTTTCAACTATACATTATAGGAAACGTCTGGTTATATAAAAGGTCGGCACCAAAGTATTGCGCAATACTTAAGGGTTTGGATTTATAGTTGGATGTTCCTCAAGTCTGTATTCTTTAGTTTTTGAAGACATCCTCTCTAATCGCTATAAATTTTGCACACGAGTTCGACAGTGTATTCCCTGTATTTTAACACCCCATTATTCTCTTTTTTTTTCTTTTTTTTTGGGGGGGGAGGGGCATTGTTTTTCTATTTTCCTCTTTGTTTAGTCCTTAATTCTTCACTTTTTGGCAATTACTCTCTTTCTGTAAACCCCGTCTATACCCTAATACTTAACCTTCAGTTTTTTTTGTATTCTTGATATTAATGTTTAGGTTTACAACGTTTATAATGCTTTAATTACTCACCTATATTTATCACTCCTTCAAATGTACCGCCTATTACCAATAAAACTCCTAACATACCAACGTTCGATGAATAAGGTGCTATGATTGTTGCTATGGCTGCTCCGTCTAAACTTATGGCTATCATTAGGTCACAGTAGTTCCCTAGTTTGTCGACTAAGGGACCGCCGATAAACGACCCAATGAAATAGCCAAAACTACGTCCGGAAATTGCTCGGGAAACCAGTTCATAGTCAGAGTTCGTTTTGATGATTAGGTCTTTCTGTGTTATTCCTGATATTTCTGTGTATAGACCCTACAATAGAGTCGTATGAAATTAAGTCATATCGCGAATTCATTTGCCTAAATTTAATGTTCATTTTTTCTTTTTATGGAAGTTACTTCATTAGTTCCCCCCCCAAAAAAAAAAAAATGAGTGATCAGTTGTAGTTCACATTTCCCCGACCTTATTCCTTATGACCTCTACTATACGTCCGACCTATAATACTTACTGTTAAAGTGTTCTCGTCCTCAACATGCATCAAATATTTGCGACTGAACGTTACACAACCGATAATGTACGTATCAATCAAGATTTATAACATTACAGGTGTATTGGGTTACTATCAATACTTTATCGATGAGTGTCAAGGAATTTAGGTTATATCTTAAGTGTTTTCTTATTTGATATTTTATTCAGATAAACGCTTGTCGATATGAATTTTTTTGAAGTTGAAATAGAGTGTCCATATATTTTTTTGTATAAAATATTCAGGCCGTCGCTTTTCTCGTTAAAAACCGTGTAAAAACTTTGTCATCTTTTTATGAGGGTTTGGATGCGGATTACAAAAAAATGTAAATAATAGACTCTGAAAAAACGGACCAAAAATAAAGAATTAAAAAATAATGAGGTGCTAAAATGTAAAAAAAAATAGAAGGTAGTTGGCAAAAGTATTAGAACAAAATAGATAGTAGTTGGTAAAAGTATAAGAACAAAATAGATAGTAGTTGGCAAAAGTATAAGAAAAAAATAGATAGTAGTTGGCAAAAGTATAAGAACAAAATAGATAGTAGTTGGCAAAAGTATAAGAAAAAAAAATAGATAGTAGTTGGCAAAAGTATAAGAACAAAATAGATAGTAGTTGGCAAAAGTATAAGAACAAAATAGATCGTAGTTGGCAAAAGTATAAGAAAAAAATAGATAGTAGTTGGCAAAAGTATAAGAACAAAATAGATATTAGTTGACAAAAGTTTATTCAGAAAAAAATAGATAGAAGTTGGCAAAAGTATAAGAAAAAAATAGAAACTATTTGGCAAAAGTAAAAGAAAAAAATAGATAGTAGTTGGCAAAAGTATAAGAAAAAAATAGATAGTTGTCGGCAAAAGTTAAAGAATACAGAAAAAAAAGGATCCCCGTCAAGACCCTCTTTAATACAAGTAGTTGACGATATAAGTTTGTTTAGCAGTGAGATAAAAATGAGATATAAATTAAATTGATATACTAACCTCAGGTCAAACGGTCTATATAGTGTTATGGGCTAATCTAGCTTAAGTGACAGCACATATGAGCAGTTTAATATTTTAAGTTATTTTCTGGCACACAAAATGTATTAATATTGAAATAGAGGTGTCAATATGAGGAAAAGAGCAAAATGAAAACAGATGTAAGCTATAATAACAAAAAGAAATTCGAAAGAAATATGAAAAAAAATGACACAAAGGATAACAACACGTATACCACCTCTGAATTGAATTGAAAACTCAGCCGTATGAACACTTTAAAGTATTCTGACACTATAATGACTCATTTAAAAGGAATCATTTAACCTGACCCCTCTGGCATACGGAGGGACATATATGTGTCCGTACCGACTGCGCCTAATGGCCACACATGTTCAAATGTTTAAATGATGCATGCGTCTGTTCATTACAGTATTTCTTTGATGGCTCTGATTGGTCCATTGGTCGACACTATGTTCAGGCACACAACATGTTACAAAATCAAATCAGCGGTAGCAAGAGGATAAACAATAGTAGAAATGTTGTAATGGTCTTTTCTTGTCCATCTCTTCATCTGAATCGAATCCATCATGGTCATGTTAACGCTGCCCTCCGGAAATGATTTGGGTACTTTGTATTTATAATTCGACACACTCACGTGAGTTAGGGTTAAAATTAGTATTGCACCATAGAATATCAATGATCAACGTCTTTCTATACCTAAATATTATTGAAAGATATTATTCCATACATGTACTTACTATCATAGCCCATGTTAACACTAAGAAAATTGTTTTGATTATCTTTTGTGTTAATGTATATTCCGAGTTTTCATTTTCATTTTCCCTCCTTTCTATCTTCACCATCTTAGCACAAATATTGAGCTATTTACATGCGGATGTCTCTTGGGTATTCGTTCACGATAAAAGGACTCTTAAAAATAGGATCAAGTGTATAGGTCAGGGACAAAAATAGAAGCACACATTTATACGGAAGAACCCCTGAATATTTCATTGTTTTACAAATCTGATAATATACAATAATAAAGCACTTGGAATAGTTTATGCTGATACAAGTTATCTTTAACTCGAATAGTTCAAGCCCTTACCTCTTCGATTCTCTCAACCTTTCGATGTTACGTAGACGTGAGTGTAATATAACGACTGGATTATTCGGGTTTAGTTATCTACGACAAAAGCTGTGACACTAAATATTATCTTTATCGTTAGAATCATTGATAAATAAAAACGAAACCAAGGGTAAACGCATTACAGATTGGACCTTGGTTGAAGGGGTCATGACACAGTAAAGGGTATTAACAGAACTATTGATGATCGAGAGCAAAAAAATAAACACTAATATTAAAAAAACAAAACAAAAACAACAAAAAAACGAAAAGCGGATCAATTTAATTTATCACGGTTCGTGTTAGGTATCAGTGGGATTTCCAGTGACACTAGAACAATAGAAAAGTCACTCTTCTTATGAAAGAGATAGAAAAGGTCTAAAACAGGAGAGACAATTTACGCATAAAACCGAGAGTTGTCTCATTGGCACTCACACCACATCTTCCTATATCTATAGGGATGAATATCTCTTAAAACACAAAACCATTATATACCTTTTATACAACCACTATAAATAAAGTATATGTTAAAGCTAAATTTGTTAATATATATTTTTTTAATTGCCAAACATGCTGTTATTGAACAACCTATTGTTCCACATAGGGGTGTGAAAAAAACTGCCAGATTTGACTGCATATTTTTTTTTTTTTTTTTTCAAAATACATATCAAACCTTAAAGTCATAAGAAACCTCAAATCAAAAAAAAATAATGCATATGTTTTTTATAACTCAATGGATAGTTTTCATTGTAAAACTTATGTACATATACTTTTTTCTGAAGAAAATTCTATAATTTATTCATATTTAGAAGAAGTTTACTTTATTTGAATTGCTTCCTTCCAGCAAGCAATTCCCCCGATATATTTTCCGTATGCAAGGTGACCTCAGTGTGACCCATCTCGTAAAAATCCGGTGACCACAATACGCATGGATGTCCTTAAAATAAACTATTATCTGAATTTACATGTTCAACAGTGCTCAATTTCCATGCTTTTTTGTTTATTTTTCGTCAATTGTTGACAAACAGGTGACAATCGTAAAACTTCGGCTTCAAAACACGAACTTTAATCACCTGCCATATTTTCACAACAAAACTGACCGATTGAAAAAAAAAATGACGATTATACGAAATTTACACGAAAAAAATGATGAATTCGAGCACAGAAGACTAAGTTTATGATGTTTGTATGCATTGGTTTAAGAATTGGAAGAACATTATTTTTCACCGGTCACTCGTTTCTTATGACTTTAATAATGTAGCTTCCTGGGTATCCAATTTTCAACGTGTTCCGAAATATAGTTTTGTCACAAGAATTTTTCAAAGTTGTGTCATTTTGTCTATATGAATGTCGGTAAATTCGTATGATCGAGCACACCGACATGTATATCGTTGGGACAACTCGATATAATGTAATCAATATACCTGAAAGATTACCTAATGTGAAGTTTATCAAAATTATCATAACATAATTGATCAACACATTATGTTTGAACAACATAAGTCCTACAATATAAGATTTTAAAGGTGCATATTATTTACATTCAACGTTTTTATTGGATATTTTTTAACTACAATGTAACCTCGAAGTTCAACGTTGATAGTAAAAAAAAATCCCAGAAAATTTTTGAATGATATTGTAAATGATATGAACCTTCGAATTCTTATAATATCGGAATAGAAAATATGTGATCCGAATTAACCATGCACGTGTGCTACAGAAGATTATGAACTTTTATGATGTAAAAGGGGGTAAGGGTTTTTCTTAAACAATATTATAATCCCAAATTTAATGATTTTTTTTTATCCCCCCCCGTATTACATGTATTGGTTTAAACCTAAAGGATTCTTAATAACTGTCTAAAAGGGGTCCTCTCCAGTCTTGAATCAGTGATTTTGTTTATCATAAACAAAATATTGTCTCACACTGAGAGGGGCAGCCGGGCAACCTGCACAGCCCAGCTTGTCAAAACAATTAAGATTTACAAAACTTTACAAACAAAAACCATCAGTTGGGCAATCTTACTGGAATCTGATTATCTCTACTGATAAATAATGCAACACTAATGGCAAATTTAAGTTTTGGAATGATTTTATTCATAAAAGAATGTTTCTCATTGGTATACATTTCTATGCTCTTGTCTTTTCGGAGTTTATATTGGAAATTAAAAATTGCTGCATGAAAGACCCTAGCTCCACATTCCTATGCATATGATTGTCATATGTACGAGAATCATTCCATAAAATATCCGTTTGATATCCTTTCAATGCATGACACTGTCTAGTGGGTTTTCTGCCTTAATTACAAGGAAAACCTGGTTAAACTTGTGCCAAATCAAACACTTGAATCTTACATCGCTATTGATGTCAAGCAATTATTTAAAGGGCCATCCGGAACTGTTGGTTTTTATGACAGTCTTCCTTCCATACAGACCGTCGCTGCAAAATAACTTGAATATTCAATTAGATGATTATAATATTGTTTGGCAATCCAAAGAGAACCTGAAAATATCAGACCACAATTAACAGAGACTCCAAAAAAAGCCAATTTTACTTTACAATGAAATTGGAAAAGTAGTTAGTTGCATGTCAAATCATCTTTTGGCTGTCGACAACAAATAAATAAAATCTAAATTTCGTAGCATTTTACCCCCCCCCCCCCTTCCTCTTTTTACTGAATTTGTTCAAGGTATGGTGGTTTTACCCCTTTTCAGATTTCAGTATGTCGTGTTGTATATCTTTTATAAACTAGATGAATTTCAAGCAAGTTTCTACGATATTCTATATCATTTGACAAAATACTATGTATCTGAATTAAATTGTTTACTATTTGAAAAAGCGCATCTTCTTTTACTTTAATTTACTTCCCCTTTATTTCACATAGCAACAAATATTAAAGACTGCCAGATTTGACTGCATATCAATTTTTTCCCCCCAAAAAAATATATGTCAAGCAGCATAATTATCTTTACAAATTGGGAGAAAATCAAGATGTTCCGACTATAGGTTAGTATTAAAAAAAATTAATGAAAGGATGGCATGATTACATGTTTGAACCCTGACGACACTTTAAATCGAAAATTCACTTATTTACCTATCATATGCAGATACGATGATGTGATAAACTCAACAATTAATAATCTACCTGGTGCATTATAATATTCACATTACGTTGACACGTCTTAGTTCGTCTGTGTTAGCTCATTTCAAGCCCGTAAACAATGTACACCATTTTCCGCTGTTCTTTACCAATTACCTCTAGTCACAGAGTCAGAAGAGCGCACTGTTTACAGGGGAGATAATATTTTGTCACCGGTTCACACACTGGTAAGGCCTTCAATCGTTTAAGTTGTTCTTGTTTGTTCTCGAGGTAAATGTTATGTAAATTTACGAAAAGATGATTTCAGATTTCCAATTGTGAACTTTCCATTTCTAAGTAGCAACATTCCAGTAGCACCTGCATACGGTGTAAATACATGTATCTCCCAATTAATACGATATTCCCGTGCTTGCATTACCTATCATGATTTTTCTTGATAGCGGGTTGTTGCGCTCAATGAACCTATGAAATCAAAAGTTCCAAATGGTGAAGTTGAAATCATCTCTTCGTAAATTGTACGGACGACATCCCGAATTGGTTGACCGTTATGAAATAACCGTTTCACAAATGATATCGGATATGTTCCTTACGTCGTAACTACAATCCCATTGTCTTTCGTAAATGTGACCTACCGAATTAGATTATTAACCGGATTTGTTATCTCATAAGCAACACGACGGGTGCATCATGTGGAGCAGGGTATGCTTACCCTTCCGGAGCACATAAGATCACCCTTAGTTTTTGGTGGGGTTGTATTGTTTGTTCTTTAGTTTTCTAGCTTGTATCATGTGAACTATTGTTTGTCTGTTTGTTCTGTTAATTTTAGCTATGACGTTATCAGTTTATTTTCGATTTATGGGTTTAACTGTCCATCTGGTATCATTCGTCCCTCTTTTATGTTGTCAGCATACATTTTGTAAAATAGGACTACTAACACAAAGGTTTCTTACCGGGATGAAAATTTCAGGGAGTGAATTTCATTGCGAGTACGGTCTTGAAGAACTTATAGAAACGATGATAGTTCGTCGGAAGGGGACGATAAATAGCTGCCCCGTGTTAAGAGAGAGCCACATCTCTTGCACGTAAAAGAACCCTTATAGATTTCGTAAAAGAGCAGATTAATGACACTACAAGGCAGCACTCGCACTCGCAAAGTTGGAAGGGATAAATATAAGTTGCAATTACTTGTTTCCTAATCCACTATAAATAAATATGTTTAAACTAAAACAGAAATGATGAGAACCTATATGTTTATACTTATTATAAATGTGGTCACAGACCAGTGTGAATAGTACTTTTTTTATTTTTATTGTTGGTGCGTCTCAATATTCAATATTCAATATATGGTTATAATGTTAAGTACTGTTTTGTAAAGGAATATCGTTTTTTTAGTTATATCGATTTCAAACATGATTTTGTAAACTGTAGTTGCAAGATAACATAATTTTGTTTTGATTTACGAGATGGTGTTATATATTTAGATATACGTGTTTATGTTTTATATATGTTTCATTCAGTTTATATGTGAAATGGAATTGTACAAATGATGACCGGAAACGCCTATTTAGTTTACGCTCTCTCTGTTATTAAATGTCGTAACCTAAGACGTGTTTTTTTCGAGCTAGTCCCAACTCAAAACTAAAGTTCAAAGACAAGGCCCATATCGTCACCATGGTATCTTAGAAATTGTATGTATAACGCTATGATTTATTGTATGTCACTCTCGTGGTTATTTCCTATACCATTTAGCAATAGGCTACACACTGCCAACTAGTATTAAATTACCTTGGTATCATTATTGGAAAAAAATATTTTTAGTAAGTATAAGATGTCTTTGTTTTATTCTTCAGGAGGCCTCGATAGACCGCGAACGACAGTCCTCAACATTGTTGTAGTTAAAGAAGTGAGCAGAAGTAAACCGCAATGCGACAACATTTTACCCTTTAGTGGGAGAGGGGAGGCAACTGCCTTAGTCTGCCATCGCCCCCTCTTTCTCGCATAACATATGTATAACAAAACATTTAAATATCATCACTTTGTCTTCTTTAAACCTATTTGATGAGTATTCATTGAAGAAAGAAATTTATACATGTAACAAGCGATATAATGGTTATTTTGCATTCGATGATTTCTGTGTATTCATCATGTTTATAGATCGGTTAAAAACCCAAAACGAATATTACATAATGGAAATCTAGGCAACAGCAACATATCGGAATGCCCTCAGGGTCATCAGCTGTAAAAATCACAGCAAACGATACATGCTCAGTATCAACTTAACTAAATACTATGTCTAGGCCTATCAATAAATACTAAAATATTATATATAGCCGATAGCCCAGCAATACTGGTGGACCCCATATTTTATTAATATAAATATGATATATATACACAATATACATGAAGCATAAGTATCAATGCACTATGAATAAACTTTTATAAGGAATTCTTTAGAAAAACCAGTAAATTGTGTTCAAAAATATGGGCTCTGTCATCAACGATCCCGCCGGCCAGGAAAAACCAACAAAAACGAGTTACCTCGGTTCAAACTCCATTTAAACTGCAGTCAAAAGACTACATTTTAAATAAAGTGGAAAATTTTGGAAACCTGTGTCCAAACCCAAATGCTCGGAAGACCGTATCGAGAGGTTCACTTAGACTGTCTATACTGAATAAATATACAATATGAAATAATAAATCAAGATACTATATAGTAAAATATAAATCCCTACTAAATACAAATTAGAATAACAATTCAATTGAAAATGAAATTTATTTCACTGTTGTCCAGTCTGATGCTTGGCTAGAAGTGACCAACAAGGGAAAATGTTCCCGCTAAATTCCAGTATCACGTGATACATGTATGTATATGTCGTGTACAAGTTGCGATTTTGTACATGTTATAACCTGTACAAAATATTGCTTAAAAATGGTTTTAACTTTTACAAAATCAAAAAATGAGGATATGTATTTATTATCGCAACAGATGTTATTAACCTCAATAATATTTTCATATTTTTTTTATTAATCCTTCATGTTAGTGTGTTTTGTCCTATAAAGATACAGTTAATGTCCAGGAGTCGGTTTTACGAAGCATTCCTAAGACCTGTCATAAGATATTTCTTAACGACATGTCTTATGATCCTCTTATGACAATCTATGGAATATCTTTATTTGATGAATTATAATTGTGAGTGTCCACTTTGAAGGCAATAGTAAAATACTTTCATTCTAGTTGACCCTAAAAGACATAAGATGATGGCCAGGATAGACGTGTCTACAAATAAAATTGGGAATGGAAATGGGGTATATGTCTAAAAGACAACAACCCGCCCATGGAGCAGACAACATCCAAAGGCCACAAATACATGCTTTCAAAGTAGAGGATATATATTTAAAACAACAAAATGACATTCGCCTCATGCAATGATTTTATAGTTTATAAAAAAAATGAGTTATAAATTTACATTAGCCATGCAGGCCAAAAATGTTGAAGAGTAGATCCAAAGATATTGATAATGAAGCGTGGTCTGATGAAAACTATTTCAGCTCTCTCTTGCTTTTAAATAGTAAGCATACAAGACATTGTTTTAGTCTTAACATGCTATAAAACGAGAGGGAGGAGTATTACCCAAAATTATTAGGCAAATTGATCTTAATGTTTTTGGAAGATTTGAGTAACTAGTATCTAATGTAATTCTCATTGAGGAAATGCAAGCTTTCAGTAAATAGTGTCACACTTATTTAAGCCATGATGGACTGCATAAAACATACAATTACATGAAAACTCATTTTGCCAACATAAGTCAAGAAACATATATTTCTGAAACTTTGTGATCATTGTCCTCTACAGAACCAGACATGTTCTGGCCTATTTATTGTTGTTCTTTATGCATTGGTGAATTTAAATGTATATTTTACTTCATTAAGGTTTATCTTTAATGTTGTACAAGTTAACACCATTTTTAAGCAATATGTTGTACAGGTTATAACATGTATGAGGTACTTTTGTACATGTTATAACTTGTATTTTTGCATTATACAAGTTATAAAATGTAAAAAAAAAATGTACATGTTATAACATCAAGATTATAAAAAACCGGTTTTTTTCTAAAGTGAACATTGATTGGTTAAATATTTCTCAGTGTGTTTGAATTTGTTTGATAGCCTTTTGGTCATGACTGTTTGTCTCTAATATTTAATTAACTGTGCATTATTTTGTATTCAGATATCGCAGATCAAATTTATTCGTTCTTTGTGTAATCATACGTTTTTTGATTGAGTTAAGTCTGCTAATTGATATTTTATCGTATGTTTTTGTGATGTTATGCTATTGTTTCAGAAAAAGGGAGAAGGTTTGGGCCCATTAAAACGTTCAATCCCGCTGCTAATGTTTGCACCTGTCCTAAGTCAGGAATCTGATGTACAGTAGTTGTCGTTTGTTTATGTAATATATACGTGTTTCTCGTTTCTCGTTTTGTTTATATAGATTAGACCGTTGGTTTTCCCGTTTGAATGGTTTTACACTAGTAATTTTGGGGCCCTTTATAGCTTGTTGTTCGGTGTGAGCCAAGGCTCCGTGTTGAAGGCCGTACTTTAACCTATAATGGTTTAATTTTTAAATTGTTATTTGGATGGAGAGTTGTCTCATTGGCACTCACACCACATCTTCCTATATCTACAAAATCGCAACTTGTACACGACATATATACGTGTACATACGTACCCGTATCAATAATATTCACTAGTACCGTTAATACAACAATTTCCCACTATACTATCGAACCGTTGGAAATTATAAATATATAATATTTAGTCAGTTGTACAGGTATATTAGTTGCACTAGTTCCCAAATACATTTAGTTTCATTCGTTCCATAATAGTGCCTTCGTAATATTCTTTGTTAATGTAGCTTTCTTGTAATGAAAGTTCTGCTGGCTTCCAATCCGAATTTGGTTTAAGGGAGTAAATGAATTTCTGCAAGAAAAAAGGTTTTTAATTTCTGAGAGATAGAATATGCTGTATATATTGAATAAGTAGTTTGTTGTCAATATAATGTAAGCAAGTTAAAGGTAAAAAGTTACTCACGATATATAATGAGTACTACATGACTGAATGTTACAAGGTACGATACAAGTCAAATTTCTTTGGAAAATAAGCTTTGCAACAACGATCTATGTGCCGATTTGAATCATGAACTGGAAATTTTCATTACTTAGAAAACAAAACTAGTATTATACTTATTTGTAGGGACTATATGTGTTTGCGACTTCATTTGCACTACTCAAAATAGAATTTTTGAAAGCTAAAAAAAGATTTTAAGTACCAGCCCTTTCAATTCAACTTTGTAATCATTTGTAACGGCAGATTGTCGAATTTCATGTACCCAGACGCATCAAAAAAGTTTCTCATTTCAGTAAATTTTCACACATTTAACTGATAATACAATCAGACACAAATGTTATATTTCCGTGACAATGCATGCTTGCAGGCGTTATTTTGCAATCGAAAATGTCGCGAAAGATGAATCGCTCGCGAAAATTAGTTGGTTTACCTCTTTTAATGTGTGACCCGGAGCCATCTTTATAGATCGGATAGCAAACACTGGAATAGGTATCAATGGTAACAATGACAATATAAATCCGAAAGCAATGGCGGAATTTGGATACTGGTAGTCACCATGAGTTGGAGCCTTATAACTCATCATGCCACTGATAAAAATTGTCTGCAAAGATCATAATTAAATGTTGTAGAATGAGTTTGTTTATAAGTTTAAACATATTTATTTTGAGTGGATTGGGAAACAAGTTTTGCAGCTTAAGTTTATCATTTCCACTTTGTTGGTGTGGTAATAATTGGTTTGTTAATTCTTTAATCTGTCAAATACTGACAGAAATTTAAAACAAAAAATCTTGAGTAAGCCCCTATACAGGTATCCAACGCCCATAAATTATCACTGAACAGACAAAATATCACCATATAAGTAAGTTTGGAGACTAATAACCCAAACAAACTATATTGATGAAATTTTCTTGTGAATATACACATCTATATATTGTGTCCTCAATTACTAATGAGTTTCGTGAAATTTTCTTGTGTGTTGTCAGAGAAGTTGCGCTGACAAAATCATGAAAATGTTGCAATAGTATATAGGTCAATAGCCTACTTCCAAAGGGGTACAACTCTGATAATCACATTTGACTATGGTTTACTGTCAACTGTGCACGTCTATCATATTAATATGTTATTTACAAAAGTTTTATCTAATTCTGATGTGTGGTTTTCAATGCTTATGTTGGTACTGGCAACATATCAATAATACGTTGAATTAAAAAACTTTGTCGTCTGTATGTGATTTCTTATTCTTCGGACATGTAGGACAGACGCAAGGAATTTACCAGTGTTGACTGTACTAGATTCAATGGCTGATCCCATTTCTCGGTGGGGTTTTGGTATAACTCAAAAACATATTTTTTTCGTCAATCAACATATTTTTAAGTGCGTTTAACCCGTGAATGTTTGTCTCTGCTCATTTTATTTGACGTAGATAGTTCGGGTGTATTACAGTAATGTTGCGCTTATTTTTACTTCATGTCATAGTCTTACCAGAAGTAGTAAAGGTGCAATAAAACAAATACATATCCTGAAATATATCGGAATTCCTTGTCCATTCATCATCTCAAAATCTTTGGAAAGCTTATTTGTACCTGAAAAAAGACTAAGTTTATAGTAAACGTCATGTACTTTGAATAGAACACAGGAGAGACTGTTGATGTTTTACCTTTCATTTAGATTTTTCGGAACTCGTATAGAAATAATCATTCATTTTGATATGTGGGTATAACTTTACTCGAAATATTAGGAAAATTAGGAAAATTAGTAGCCGTTCCTACTATTCCAGATGGAAGTGTTTTCAGCTTAATCTTTCATTGAGATTTGGAAGAAAAGGTCAGGAGAGGAGTTGTTATTAAAAAATGACAGGATGAAAATTCATGTTGGGATAAACTAATAAAAAGTATACATGTAGGACCGAATAGAGTGATAAATAAAAAGCCTGAGAGATTACAACTTTGAATAAAAATGTAGCATAAGACTTTTCATCCTAGAATCTATACCATCAATATTTTCTAAATCTGTTGAAATTTCGCTTTTTAACCAATTTTCAAGCGTATTAAACTTGGTTACATTCATCTCTTCAAAAATCGAAAGCAGTATTATGTAAGAAGAAAAAAAAACCACATGAAGCCGCCATAAATGAAAATGTATCTGGTGTGAAATAAATTCAAGGCAAATTGTACAATTTTCAAAACTAACGTACATTTGTTTATCATATTTAGAAATGTGGAGAAAACACTTACCATAAATCCATCCAAACACAATACACTCGATCATTCCAATAAATGGCAGAGAAAAGGAACAATACCAGTCCATTATTTGAAATAAGTAGATCCCTGACTTAGAAAATAAACAAAATTATATCAGTTTGACCCACAATTAATTGTCTTTCATTTGATGCCCGTATCTTGACCTCTAGGTGCATTTTAGTTTATTGAGAGGCACTGCCTCATTGACAAAAATGTCATTTTTTTAATTTGGCTATTTTTCAAGTCCTAAGCTTTTCTGTTTTATCATATCGTTCACGTTTTTATTTAATTTCTTCGGTTTTTAACTCTTTTTTTTCCCCGCGAAAACATCACTGAAAGGACATACATTGACAAATTGCGCTTCTAGTGCATTACATTTGTACGGTGTATGTTATTAATGTCGGTATACATTGTAGATTAAAATGTTGTCGTGTCCTGTATTGTTTCATATATGTAGTCTCGACATTTTAAACATGTTTCTTCTGTGTATGAACTTTATTGTCAAAATATGAAAGTATGAAACTCATCATATACTAAAATCAAAATTGTATACGCAAGACGCATAAAGGACGCGCTAATTAAAAAAGACATAAAACAGAGTACGGAACTGAAGAGCATATTTGAGTTAACGATTACCTGGAAACAGAAAATTATTCCAGACAATGTAAAGAAACAACACAATACAATGATCACAATTGTTCTTTTCCTCAATAAAGAAGGCCAGATGTCAATAGCTGCTATTACAACGCACTCAAAACTACCAAACTGAAAAAAAGAGTAAATAATCAATTTGTCTTGCAGATTGTAGAAGTGATCAATAGTCTTTAAGGTACATTGTAAATATCTTAAACTTGACATCTCCGAACGGAAAATCCCTAATTGACAATCCAAATTCGACATTCCGCTTAACGTTTGTGCTAGAGACGTGGTACTTTATAGCATTAATTTATTTTAATACGCATATTCTTTGTGTAACATTTTTTTTTATATACAAAGGTTATAAATCAGTATGTAGAGTGGACCATGCCATGCCACAGTTATCGGTTTATGGTGAGTACTATTATGTTAAGTATGATAAATGAATGTTTCTTTATACTCTTAAGATTAGTTATATAAATAATAATAATAATAAATTATTTTATTAAAGTGTCACGTATTGATTAACATCTGAACAATATACAGTAAAACATATACAATATTTAAAATAATCAACACCCAGCCAAACAAATTGACTTATGAGACACTGTAAAAATATATTACAAAGTTATAAACATGTATACTAATAACCATTTTCATTTCATTGAATTGTTTCATCAAAATTCTTTTTAAAATTCTGGGTAAAAAAACAAACTTTCAGGTTTAGAATAAAATGTAAAATGAAAAAGAAAAAAAAGTAAAATATTAAAAATATTTGATTGACAGAGTATTTTCATGATAAAAATTCATAGACAAGTAAGTTAAATACTAAACAAGATTAATAAGTTAATAAAAATATGCTGTTTACTTTTGAATAAAAATTCTTCGATAAAAGGTTGTTTACAAAAGTTTTAGATCAGATATCTACATACAGTTTCCTTCGAGTGAAAAATTTATGCAGTTGTTTACATAATAGTTTTTGAATCGTATCACAATTCATTATTTCAATAAATTTTTCGTCCATACTAATATTTTGAAAGTTAACAATATGTTTTGAAGCTTCATAAAAAATGTCAAATCTTAAATCACTGTACAAGTCACATTTCATTAGAAAATGTTTTTCGGTTTCAACTTCGCTTAAATTACAGAATTGACAAAGTCTGTTTTGAACTGGTACTGGCGGCCTGGAGTAACGTCCTGTTTCAAGCGCTAACGGTAGCGAACCCGCGCGGAACATAGCCATAAGTCTTCTTTGCGATTTTGGTAAATTTTGCCGAACATATGGTCCCACAGATACATTGTTTTTGTAGAGTCTGTATGTGCGCAGTTTATTGCCGTTTATCTCGTTGGCTTTGTCATTGAATAAATCTTTTTTCCACTCCTGATTGTCTAATTCTAAGAGTTTTTCATTTGCAATTTTCATCACTATTTTAGTATATATCACGGCGATTGAACATGCGATACGGTGTTAAATTTGCGTTCAATCAATTCTTCCTTGAATACACATGGCAATTTGCGATTAGGCATATTTATAAATCGTTGACCAGAAATATAATTTCTCAATTATTTGAAAATTCCACTTATTTTTAAATACTTACTCTTGAATCAAGGGCTAAACTAAGCAGCATGATAAAGAATAAAATTGTCCAGATGTTTTGTCCTGGAAGATGGGCTAGAGCCTCTGGATACGCAACAAAACCGAGTCCAGGACCTAATAAATATTGCATGTAATTAATAACCGTTGTTAACGTTAACTCATTTTTATAATCCTTTATTCTTAAAACTGCTTGTGCGTTTTACCCACAAATCATAGAAAAAATGGAGTAAGTCCCAAAACGCAATTGATATTTGAGTCTTATCCACATCTCATCTCTTATCTGGGTGATAATTACATTTTGAAACTTACTCGTAAAAACCTCTACATTACTCAAATTGTTTATTTGGCTTTATACAGTTAATGAAAATAAAAATAAAATCTACATAGACGAATGTTAGTCATCGATATTAGAGCACATTCTTTAAGCAGGTTTACGCCATTTACAAGCATTATTTGTTACTGACTTCTTTCTTATCTTTTTAATAATATCTTCCTTTTTTTTTATTAATTATACCGGAGTGAAGTGTTTTTCTTTTACTGATTTTTATTTGCTTTTTGTATTAATGAATTTCAATTGTATATCATTTAAGACCATATTTTGGCCGAAAATGAATTATGGCTATTCCTCATAATAATAATGTGACCCGCCATGACATTTGCAGGCTAATGGAGGTAGAACGTCATTGTTATTATAAAATTATAAACATGATAAATATCGAGATTCAATGAAAAACGTATTGTGAAGAAGGGATAAACACTTTCATTTGCTTCTCTTTTGCGGACGCCGACCTATATCACGGGTGTAATTCGGTTTATCGAGAGAAATGAGCGTGAAAGAATATCTAACGGCGGTCAAGTATTGAGCGACGATCGTGAAATCTCTGGTAACGGATCGTGAATGACATTTAATGGAAATTCTAGGTCAGAATCTTTAAAAATATCGCTTAATTTTTAAACGCGGAACAAATCCGAATAAAAAAAATTGTCTGTCAAAATGGTTTAACTTCCCCAACATAACTGTGAAATAAGAAAGAGAAATTATGCAGTACTTTATGAAAAAACACAATGGGCGCAATGCATGTATATGCAATTAATTACCTATAACACGCTTTTTGTTACTATAATGGTCATGTTTCAGTTCATCGTGATATATTTGAAATGTAATCTTTGGTGTATCTGATAGTACAGTAAAATTAAGGTATGTTCTTCTCTTAAAAGCATTAATTTGTATAATGATAACCTTGAATTTGTTGAATATCCATCAAACTTGATCGTGAAAGATCAGGCAACGCATTATTTTGATCGTGAAAGATAATGCGTGTCAAGACTTATTACTAG
Source organism: Mytilus trossulus (assembly GCF_036588685.1). Taxonomy (NCBI): domain Eukaryota; kingdom Metazoa; phylum Mollusca; class Bivalvia; order Mytilida; family Mytilidae; genus Mytilus; species Mytilus trossulus. The sequence goes on along the minus strand of NC_086380.1, from coordinate 36,633,118 downwards.
TAATTAGAAATCAGTATTTCTTTTACCATTTGATAAACCTGCAACTGGTTGAAGCCTGTTACTATTTTGATAAGGACAAACATTAAAGCTATGTTTTTTTTATTCAACGCTTTACATCGAAAGTTAAAGAACAACAACTAAAACATCTCTAGATAAGTTTGAAAGATTCAGCTCTGAGAATCGGTCAAGTGCAATTTTGGCAGACTGACACTATATAGCCAATAATATGGATATGCAACGTTTAAACCAAAACGATATCCACCAAACAAAAAATTACAGCAAAACAGCATCTTTCATGAGTAATTTGAGATTGAACGATAACCAAAATTTTGTGCAACAGTACTTTCTTAAGTTATGTATATACAACGCAGATGTGGATTGATTTAACTATATACTACAGACTATAGAATACTAGATCGCAAATGCTGTAATGTCTCGTCTGCTTTACTTATGATAGTTAATTTTATGGAACGTCTATAAAATCAAGGGTTTTACTAGAAGTGTCAAATGCGCTTAATGCGCTTAATGTATTTTTGTCCATCTGATGAAATGAGCCTATTCAATTGATTTTATAGTTCGTTCTTATGTTGAACAGTTATACCACTGTGCCAGACTCGGGGGATGGTTGGGATTCCGCTAACGTGTCTAACCCCGCCACATTATTAATGTATGTGCCTGTCCAAAGTCAGGAGCCTGTAATTCAGTGGTTTTTGTTTGTTTATGTGTTACATATTTGGTTTTCGTTCATTTTGTTTTTAAACAAATAAGGCCGTTAGTTTTCTCGTTTTAATTGTTTTACATTGTCACTATGGGGGCCTTTTATAGCTGACTATGGGGTATGGGCTTTGCTCATTGTTGAAGGCCGCACGGTGACCTATAGTTGTAAATGTCTGTGTCACTTCGGTCTCTTGTGGATAATTGTCTCTTTGGCAATCATACCACATTTTTTTTTAAATTATGATTGTCAATGGTTAATAAAAAGAGTGCAAGGTCAGATGAACCATGACATACAGATCTCTACAAATATCCCGTGGACGAAATAAATGTGTTCCGATCCTTACAGTGCCTTAGAAACTGACAAATATAAAAGTTATGCTGGCCAATTAATTAATTCGAAACATAAGGTCAAAAGTATATGAACCATGACCGACAGCCAGACATAGACATATTACTATCATTCAATATATCAAATACAATTGACGTCATTATGGTCATTTATGAAACATGCAAACAGACCTGACACCTTACACGAAATACCATGGCGCTATAGAATACAGATACATATCCAAAGGCTAGACAACATATGCCGAATGATGCATGACTATGGGTTCAATGTCAGTTGAAGCCTTGCAAAAGTCGAAAATGTACACCTCACAATCATAACAACAGATACTTATCCTAAATCTTAACGAATCCGCGATACGGACTTGACCACAAAAATGAATCTTCATCCATGAAATAAGGCAAATTCGGGGTCAGGTGAATCCTGTCATGACGGACATGTAGTTTATAGGATCCAATATACCAAATGTGGGTATCCTATAACTCGTGATAAGTGAGTACTTCACATAACAATACAAAGCTTCATCCTACAATCATCCAACTATTTTACATTTCATTTTCTGAAAATATTTATACTTTTAAAAGCTTAAACCTATTGAGGATGTTGACCTATATAGCTTTTCTCAATACTAATAACAAATATTAACTATGATATAATTGAAGAACAATTTGAACGCCTTCGTAGCATCATATTTTTCACGATCCTTTTCACGATCTTCAAAACTACGGTACACGATCTTTCACGATCCATAAAATCCTTTTTTGTGTAAATAGTTCTTTATTTACCAAGTTTCAGATTATGTTTATACAAAATAACTATAAGAACCATTTGATTAATTCAAATTGAATGCTCTTATTCGTATTAAAGTAGGTTTTCTAGTCGAATTTGTGAAAAATCATGTTTGTTCACATTTTTTTTTATGTCATTGAAATGTCGAGAAGCAATCTGCCTTTTGTTGTTATGTAATAACTATGTACTTTTAAAACTGGATATTCTCACATACTGATCATAATGTTGAACCATTTTGACAGACAGTTTTATTTTGTCGTAAATTTGTCTGTGTAATTAATCTAATTAGAATATGTATTGACCTTTCATATGTCTTCTCGATTAAATGTCTTTCACAATCCGTTACCAGAACTTTCACGATCGTCGCTCAATACTTGACCGCCGTTAGATATTCTTTCACGCTCATTTCTCTCGATAAACCGAATGACACCCGTTTAATATATATAATATATAAGTTTTGAAAAAGTTTAAGTATTATGTAGACGAAACGCGCGTCGGCGTATAAAATTATAATCCTGGTACTTTTGATAACTATTTAGTTTAAGTAAAAAATATTTGAATCTAGATTTTAAATTGATGTGGTGGCCACTTTCATTTTTGACAAAAACCGTCTGAAAAGTGACACTTTTCGGCATATTTGGTAGATTTTTCATATTTGAGCTTGAATCGGATCGTTTTTAATGACTAAATCAGTTAAAATCTTTGACAAAAACTACTTGATTTAAATAAAATAGACACTTAAGTGTTTAAAAAGTGGTCAAAATCTATCATCAGATGAACCTGAAATATGAGGCCAAATTCAGTCCTTACCGGACCTATTCCTTTTAAACATATTTCAACAAGTTTAAATCATATACATGTTCTAAAATAGAAATATATCCTTAATAAATTCACCGTATCAAATGCATATATGAGAACACTCTAAAATAGAGATAAGGATCAATTTGTTTGCATTGTAGTACATTTAATTCTTTGATATTTTATTCAAATACGTTATTAAAAATCACTAAGAGCCAATAAATACCTAATTTTGTGTTTTATAAATTTGTGCCTTCAATAAATATAAGTTGTCATAGAACAGTCTCATTTTCATACCGGTATTCGAAATGACTCGTTGCTTTTACAACAAATATGTCATAATAACATGACTAGATCTTCTAGATAAATATTCAAAAAGCATATTATAGACAATGTACCCTCCTAAGCCTTGAAGTGGCTAGTCACATATAGTTAACGGCGTTTTTCTCACAATGACTTTCTACCTCCATAAGTCTGGATTTGTCGTGGCTGGTCATAATTTACTAACGCCCATAGACCAGCGGTAGATTACTCAACTTTAGACACATAACCACAGCCTCAAAATTGAATATAAAAAAGTTTCAAATTGAATACACACACGATAGTGCCATGTGGTAAGTTTAATTTAATATTGTTGTAATGTAATATCATGTCGACAAAATATATAGTAAGTAATTTATAAAAAAACTACTGAAATCGAAACATTAAATATATTTACATTAAACAAATTATCATAAGCAAGATAACAATTTTACATTGAATCATGTCTATTCGATTTGGCCCCGTCATGATGAATGTTTTTATCCCATAAAGCGCAGGACAAATAATAACGGTCTATTAAAGGACTATAACTAGAATAAATACATTTTTATCTAATTAAGTTCCATCAAACGACCTTGTCGCTTGGTTGCTGTTCTATATATATCTTTATTCTCATAAACCAAAGTACAACGGTACAGAGACATATACAAATAAATTAACATAGTATAAATTTTAAATACAAATGTAAAATAGAGACATAAAGTGATTACTCAGGAGATTCTAGGCATTTAATAATAATTCTTATAAACTTGCACAGATTTTTCAGTTCAGACGGGTTGCTACTATTCATAAGACCTTGAATTTTAAAATATTCTATTGATGCTTCCTTTACCTTTACGTTTCTTTAGATACCATAGGTGATTCCGCCAGGTAAAAATATTGGGCATTTTTAAACTTCATAAATCAAACAAAATAAGACTTTAGTTAATCCAACAGTACGGGGCGCCGAATGGGACTCTTGTGGTTTTGTACAAAATTCAATTCTGTCATAACAAAATCATTTTTGTCTTACAAAACTATGTGATACAGACTTGTTTCATGATAAACTCAATTTTGTGATGACAAAATTCATTTTTTGTAGACAAAATTCATTTTTTGTAGACAAAATTAATTTTTTGTAGACTAAATTCATTTTTGTAGACAAAATTCAATTTTGTCATGACAAAAGTCAAAAAGGTATGCAAATATAAACTTATTTGCATACAAAATTGACTTTTGTTACCTGACATGGAAATTAAAACACAAAAGTCAATTGTGTGAGCCAAAATTGACTTTTGTGAGACAAAATTGACTTATGTGGGACAAAATTCAATTTTGTCAATTTTGTCTCACAAAAAACGATTTTGTGACGACAAAATTAATTTTTGTGACGACAAAATTAATTTTTGTGACAACAAAATTATTTTTTGTGACGACAAAATTCAATTTTGTGAGAGAGACAAAATTGACAAAATTGAAGTTTATCTCAATTTTTTTAGACAAAATTTGTCTCACAAAAGTCAATTCTGTGACGACAAAATTCACTTGTGTGACGACAAAATTCAATTTTGAGACGACAAAATTGACTTTTGTGAGACAAATTTCACTTTTGTGAGACAAAATTGACTTTTGTGAGACAAAATTGACTTTTGTGGGACAAAATTGACTTTTGTGAGACAAAATTGACTTTTGTGGGACAAAATTGACTTTTGTGAGACAAAATTGACTTTTGTCAGAAAAAATTGAATTTTGTCTCAATTTTGTGAGACTGTGTAACTAAAATGAATTTTGTCATGACGGTAGTGACTTTTGTTCACTGAAAGATAATTTTGTTTGACAAAATTTTAAGTTTAAGTATGTAGCAAATTTTGTTACACTGAACTAATTTTTGTTGACCAAAAGTCACTTTTGTCCGTACAAAATTGAATTTCGAGTACAAAACCACAAGAGTCCCATTCGGCGCCCCGTAAACTGCAAAATAAACGTCAGTTTGTGAATATTTTAAATGATGACCACTTTAATATTAGAATATGTAGTTTAATGTATTATGTACAATGCTCATTACAAGAAACGCAGTGCCGATATAATATAAAAAAGAAGATATGATTGTCAATGAGACAGCTCATCACATGAGACCAAATGACATAGAAATCAACAACTATAGCAGGTTTTAACGTTGAGCAAAGACCATATAGTCAGATAGTTTCTTTTCATTACAGTTATGTCATACCTGACTTTACGACATCTTCGATAGGTATAGAATATTTCTTTGCCAAATATCCTAATACAGAAAATATAACTGCACCGGCTAAGATGCTTGACCCTTCACATACAAAGGTTAGAATACATGTATCTCTGTAATATACAAATGTAAGTATACATGTATCTCTGTAATATACAAATGTAAGTATACATGTATCTCTGTTATATTCAAATGTAAGTATACATGTATCTCTGTAATATACAAATGTAAGTATACATGTATCTCTGTAATATACAAATATAAGTATACATGTATCTCTGTAATATACAAATGTAAGAATACATGTATCTCTGTAATATACAAATGTAAGTATACATGTATCTCTGTAATATACAAATGTAAGTATACATGTATCTCTGTAATATATAAATGTAAGTATACTTGTATCTCTGTTATATACAAAGTTAAAGATACATTTCCAAGTGAATAGATTTGTTTCAAAGAATAATGATTTAGAAAAATGACATAGTTTTAAAAATGCATAAAGTACTACACACATATTTTTAGGAAATTTGGTCCTCAATGCTCTTCAACTTCGTAATTTATTTGGCCTTTTTAACTTTTTTGGATTCGTGCGTCACTGGTGAGTCTTTTGTAGACGAAACGTGCGTCTGGCGTAAATACAAAATTTAGTCCTGGTAACTATGATGAGTTTATCCCCATTTGATTTGTTGGTTGTTGTTAACTGTTAATGAGCACTCCTACGTCAGTAACCCCCTCAGTTATTTTTACTGTATTTGTATTTTTATGTAATATCTGATATTAAAGGTTCTAAAGAGAATTTTAACAATTTAGAATTGCTCCTGTTGTATAGAGATTTGTCTATGAGTGACGACCATCATTTTGTTCAGCGCTTTTTCGTTGGTGTAGACCCAAACTATCCTTATTTTCACAAGGATTATGTAATGTAAAATGGTAAAATTTGAATGTAATTGCATTTGAAGAAACAAGGCAAGAATTATAATCTTCTAATTATGAACGTTTACTAAATAAAAGAACTATTTATGTGAACCAAACGTACTTACCGTAGAGTGTTATTGTGAAATTTATTAAAACTGGAAAATGCATACAGTGCACCATTACTTATGCCCAAGGAATAAAATACTTGAATTGCAGCTGCCACCCATACCTGCAAAAGAGAGGCAACAGATACCAAAGGAAGATTCAAATTCATAAGTCAAAAAAAAAAACAGACAACGCCATAGCTAAAAGATAAAAATACCAACAGAGAAACAAGTTCACACAACATAGAAAAATAAGGACTCAGCAACACGAGCCTTACCACAAAAAAAATGGGGATTATTTTCGGTGTTCCGGAGGGATATATAGGTAGATGCTGCTGCAATTAAAGTAATTAAATATAGAAAGGTAACACGTGAGCTTGATCATTATATGTTATTTGTGCGTGCTGGTATAGCATTTCGTTATTATATGATAATTTTATTGGTTGAATAAAACATCAACAACAATTTATAACTATTTTATAGTATTCACATGTTGTCGAACTTGTTAGGTCCGTATATGGCCTGTTGCAAGGCAATATTTATGTGCCTATCCAATATAAATGCACCCTCATTCTCCAGAAACAGTCCAAATTTCCTCGACCTTTGTTCCGGGCGGATTCTATTACATTCATAACATACCTACTGTGTGTATTGTTAATTTTTTTTCGTCCTTAACATGCGTGTAATGTTTGCCACTGGACGATCAACAACAATCAATCACTCATCGAACTTGGTATGCATTTGCAAGAACCCCAAACTTGTGCATGGCAATTGACAACCCTAGTCAAGTAAGATTGGAGTCGAGCGCAGGTGCGGAGTTCGAATCCAAAACAGCAGACTGACAGGCTAGGGATACAGTTGTTTGACTACTCAGACCACTCAGCCCCCTTTTAGTTAATAATACTTACTTCAAATGTGAAGGCTTTTGCAAAATTTGGTTTAAAAAAGAATATTATGCCATCTACTGAACCGTCAAGAGTAAGTCCATGAACCAAAAATATAAATAGAAGTATATATGGAAGTATTGCTGTCACGTAGACTATCTGCAAGTAGAAAAAATAAATTAAGATCATAATAAGATTAAATCCAATCAGCTCAATATCGTGGTCAGGATATTTTCGTGGTTACCTACAAAGTTAAACAATCTTAACGAACAAAATAATTTACAAAGCTTTGCTTTTTTATGCTTGTTTCTTGATCAAATATTGAATATTAAAAAAAACATTTACGATAAAGACAAAAATATATTTAGTGATTATTTGATTTTTAAACATTCTTTTGATTAAGACAGTATACATGCAATAACAACTATTCTGTAAGTTAAAAGACCAATGACATTTTTGTTTTTACAAACCTTGCCAATGCTTTTAACGCCTTTGATAACACACAGCCCGACAACTAACCAGATAAAAAAGAAACACAACATCAACTTCCAGTTCATAGTACCGAGTTCACCGATCCCAGAAGACATCTGGAGCACATTCTCCCTGCAAAATATGTAAAATGTTAATAACATAATTACTGAACAAGTAGTACGTATTTGAATAGGGGCTAGCTGAAGGACGCCTCCGGGTGCGGGAGTTTCTCGCTGCATTGAAGACCCATTGGTGGCCTTCGGCTGTTGTCTGCTCTATGGTCGGGTTATTGTCTCTTTAATTGACACATTCCTAATTTTTATTCTTAATTGTATGATAACATTTCAAAGATAATAGTAGATATTCTCCTAATGTAGCAACGCAAATCCCATCCACTTTTCTCCAATGTAACTTACATCATCAGACTTGTTACCGGGTTTGTACTTACATGAGCAACACGACAGGTGCAATTTGTGGAGCAGGATCAGGTTTTTATCGACCTTTGAGTTTGAATGTCCCCCTTGTATCATTCGCTTCCCTTCTACAATCCTAGATTACTTATGTTGATTTCAATTCAGTAGTCATGATTAACACGCTTCTAATTTCCCAATTGCATTTCAACTATATTTTACTATGGAGTTGATTTTCTGTTGGTTTTTTTCTTTAAAAAATATGCCTTTTCTATATTATATATAATATTACCGCTCAAACGCTACTTTGTCGGGAATAATTTAAGTTGATTTCAATCACTGGTAAAGTTCTATGACAAAAATATAGACCTAGTAGAAATTACTACTTTTTACTCGTTTGATTGACTGATTGTTGGTTGCTGAACGTCAAGTGATGTACTTGTTTGAAGCAGGATTAATATAAAACCGCTTTCATTCATAACGTCATCGTTACTTACAAAAAATAGGGGGTACCCAGGTTTGAACAAAACATTGAATACGTTAACAAGGTTTTACCCTGTCAACATTTATCATACAAGGTAAATGTCAGGTATTTTACCTCCAAAATTCTTCCGGTGCTGTAATCCAAGATCCATTTGTGGTACAAACAACAGTCGTGTTCACTGAACTTGTATTGTACTGCTTATAACTTAATACAGCATCAGTCTCATTTCTGGTCATGTTTTGGTATTTAGACTGGCATTTATACCCTTGATGCGAAATGCAATTGGGACTGTTCCATTCGTTATCACAGGTTGTCCAGGGAAGGGGACTAACGAATGAGTGTCCAATATAATACAATATCCAGGCGTTGATGATAGTATAAATGACACCATAAAGAAAGATAACTGTTGTCATGGAATATCCTACTCCTAAAATGAAAGATGAGGAATCTTTATCTATCAGTACAGAAGGGGGAGAATCTATCTCCGGACGTCGGGATTTGGCTTTTCAAGTTGCAGGAATATTCGATATATTTAATATTTATCCCCTCGATACACCCTTTCAATATAAACCAAAAAAATCATTTTGCTGAGAAGTTCTATGTTAAGGTGTTGCTGAAATAAAAGAGAGAAAAAAACACATTTGAACGATTGTGTTTTTGTTTCGAAGTTGTTTTGTTGTTGTACAAAGTAACATCCTTTAAATGCATTCGTATTGTTGTTGTACAAAGTAACATCCTTTAAATGCATTCGTATACCCATCGGTTAAGGATCTGCTATCCCTTTCGGGGCACCTGCATCAGGCCAGTTCCCCGTTCTTTTATGTGTTCGTGTTGGTCATGCAGTATTGTTGTCTTTGTTGTATTTTTTCATTGTTTTTGTTTTTGTTGTTGGTCTTTTATATAAATATTTTTGTCATGACGTTGTCAGTTTATTTTCGACTAATGAATATGAAGGCCGTATATTGACCAATAATGCTTTACTTTTATAAATTGTTATTTGGATGGAAAGTTGTCTCAAACCACACCATATCTTCCTATCTATGAATTTCCGTTAGATATTTTGTTACTTTCAGTAAGTGGCGCTAATAAGAAATATCAATATTTGTCATAAATAACGACATAAAGCAGTCGCCATTTTACATAATGTAGCAATTTTACCTGACCATATCGGGAAAAAGGTATTTATAGTCGGATCTTAACACGTACGTGTGATTTGTTTAAACCGGTTTTCGATCAAAATATACGAAGAAATGTCAAAATGTTTAGGACTAAATTAAATCCGTATTTCGGTAAGATTGTGCAAGCATACGGTTTTTATTGCGTCTTACACTTTGAGAAGCGAATAATCTGTAACTACTTTGTTCAAATATTCTGTAAAAACGTTAATTTTGAGCTATGAAAGTCAAGTGGCCAGAGAATTTGTCCTGAGGAAGTTTTAAAAAAGTGCAAAAAAATATTTTTACAGTGGGTTATCTTTCATTAGTCTTCACTATCTATAGATTAACAACTTTTGGTTATATTTATAATTCAGAATCATCATTGAAGGTGGAGCGCGATTGCGCAGTTAATTAATTATATGGATGTGCCATTTGTATGATGAGTGACATTCCGTGGTATTATGTGCCAATTCGAAAGAGTTATACGAGAATTGTCTCCCCTTAACATGTTCATTTTTTTATAATTATGTTAAGGTTTCTGATATAATTTTGAATAATTACAAAATGAATCAATGCAATATATTTCAGTTTTTGTTATTGATGTATCAAAACAATTGATGTACGAATATAATTTCATAAATTTGAAACGTTTAAAACTTTTACATACCAATATTAAGAACTTTTTATCATTTTTATAATAGACTATATGAATTAAAATTGCATGAAAATACAAACCTTCATGATTGATTGATTGAAATTAATGATAAAAAAGATTGATTGGGAAATGGGATAATAAAGATAAAAAAAAAACAAATTGGGAAATGAGCCAGAGTTATCTATTTGTTATCTATGTGTGATCACAGAGAGGGACTAGCAAGCAAATTTTGATTGCAGCTAATTAATTGTTAAAGCAATGTTCCACTATAAACGAATGTTATGTTATACAAATATAAGGACTTAGTTAGCTAAATCTACAAATTTTATTTGAAATTATGAATTTTTATTGCAATAGATTAATATGCTACATGATAATGATCAATATTTATTATACCCAATCGGCAATCCTCGGGTGGATCCGCTACTCTCCTTCTAAGTTAGATAAAATGAAGGTACATTTTACGGAATCGACCGAGTTGTTATGAATGGGTCGAAACCGTTAACATTGAAACAATTGTGAAATATGTTTTTGACACTCTGATTGGTCCCAATGTCACGAGAAGCCAGAGATGCTGCAACAAACGTAAGTATCCAAAACGGACATTAGATTTCACAATTAGTCGGTTAATGTTGTTCAGTCATCTATGCTTACCTTTCTGTAAGGGACAGACATTCTGAATTGGTCAATAAATGTGTGTTCGTAACATCTATGTGCTTACCTCATAGTAATGGACAAACAGTCTGAATTTGTCGATTAATGTTGTTCGTATCATCTATGCTTACCTTTCAGTAAGGGACACACATTCTGAATTGGTCAATTAATGTTGTTCGGAACATCTGAGCTTAGCTTTAAGTAATGTGCAAACTTTCTAAATTTGTCGACTAATTTAGTTCGGAACATATATGTTTACCTTTCAGTAATGGACAAACATTAAATACATTTGTACATCCTTTCCCTAAAAACTGCCCAACAGATGCTTCAAGAAAGAAAATCGGCAATGAAAATGTCACTAGACACACGATGTACGGTATTAGAAAGGCACCTGAAATTATATATTTTCAAATATCATGTAACAAATAATATATTGTACTGTTGAAAACGATAAAAACAAGTCGATATTGACCAAACATGATTCGACGAAGAAGAACAGACAAATGAAGATGACTTTATCAAAAGAGGAAAAGACAATGTATTGTTCAAAATGTTCCTCATAAACACTGTTTTTTTTAATCTTACATCTACCACGCTTTATTTTTATAACAAATTTCGTACTAACACTAATGAGTTCAGTTTTCATAATAAAGGAAGACGCTTATCACTTATTGTTTGATTGCAGGTTTGACAATGTGCTATACTCTAACCTCCTCCATTCTTCATGCACACATATGGAAATCGCCACAAGTTACCAAGTCCAACACTCCAACCCATGACTGATAAAATGTAATCCATCTTATGTGTCCATTGCCCTCGATCAATTCCTTCATCAGCAGTAACTGTTGTTGTCTTACTTAACGGCATCTTTACCATCTGTAATATGAATACAAAACAGATGTGTTCTTAAATACATTAAAACAATCAACCCAAATAACCGGAACATGCTTAGAATGAATAAGTATGTAAAAATATACATAATACTATTATACATGCGTACTAAAGTCAGGGTTAACTTTTCCCCCGCAATCAGCCTACTATTGTACAAATAACAGGTATACAAAATATATTTTTACTTAATTCGTAATTGGCCGTTTCAGAATCGAAAGGACTATGGGTAATCGCATTGTTCGTACCCCAAAATGAAAATAACGTTACTACATTGGTTGAATTTCCATTGTTTTGGACGTTTTCAACCAATCACGACGTTTCGGTGTACATTTTTGAAAATATTACCAAGAATGCATTAGATTCTGAAACGGCAAATTGAGCAAATTAGACCTGATGTTACTCCGTTTCAAAGTTAACGGCAATGTGAATATTTCTTTTTGTGTGACACTGCCTTTTGGGTCCCCATCGCGGTCTGCAGTCTTCATGTATGTCGGTTTCTTAAAATACAATCAGTATAGATCTGTTTGAAATAAAAAAAACTAAAACTTAACGTGCATGCTGTTAATTGGAGAATACAAAAATATAAAAATGACCATTGTCGAAAATATAAAATTTGGTAGTTCTTGATGCGAAACAAGAGCTACAATGTACTTTTAGTTCTTAATTATTTATGTTAATGAAATCATCATAGATACAAGAATTGAAATTTTGATTTTTTGCCAGACGCGCGTTTTGTTTAAAAAAAAAAGACTCATCAGTGACGCTCGAATAAAAAAAAAGTTATGAGGCCAAATCTATTTGTATTCTATTCATAATGTATTTTAAAAAGTAATTCCACCGGACGTTCTGGACAAACTTATCATAGATTCCAGGATTGAAATTTTGTATTTGCACCGGATGAAAGTTTCGTCTACAAAAGAGTAAAAAAGGCCGGAAAAAGTACAACAGCATCAATTAAGTCAAGGGCGAAGTAAATATAAATATATATATATAAATACTTACAAAAAATGTACCTGCTTTTAAGCCTCGTGTATGTCAAAGACTGATAAAACGAAGTCATTGAGCATAGCGAAATTGTCGTAATTAAAAAAAAATGAATAAATTTACACTTCAGTTACAGTATTTAAAAACACGACGTCAAGCATTAGTGATACTAAAAAGAAATACATTACAAAAATGTTGTCGACTAAACTTGTCTGTCATTCAATTGATTCATTCAAATTATAATAATTACCAAAAATTAAAAAATATAAAGATTTTAACTAAAAAACGTTAACTTGAACAAGTAAACATGTTTTTTCTTGTTTATTCCAGCCTTACTGACAAATATGGCATTCATATTTATAACATACTTCATAAATATTTAGATAAGACCCTAACAATACATTTTCAAAGTGGATTTATTTACCAGAACGAAAAACGATTATTTGGTAGGTTAAACAAGTGTACTGATTATTCTAACTTTAAACAGTTTGTCATGGTTAATCTTGTTTTTGTGTAAAAACGTCTATAAATTTTTTTTATTATTATTTTTCTTTACAATTTTTAAATTTAGAGTGTACAATACGTGTAGCTAATTACAAAAGCACATACACGTTTTTCACTGTAGGTGAGAGTAGACGAAAAATCAATCAACTGACCTTGTAAATAAAAGTACTGAAGTACTGAACATCGGAAGTCCGCAATTTATAATTGTAGATGGTCACTAGCACTTGTTTCAAAAGACCAAATCACATCTTTTTCCCGGAGGAAAAAATCACATGTCCATATCTGAAAGTGAGGTTTATGTACAGATATATATATTTTTTACTGAGACAAGTTCGTGTGTTGATGAATAATAAATGACAGGAAATTCAACCTCATCGTGATAACCATTAAATTGTAGTGATACAAATCAGTATAGTCTGGTTAGTTGTTATGTATTATATTATTATTTGTATATGATAACAGTTACATGTATATTATTTTCATCCATTTGTACAGTGTATTATTTTATTCTACTAGTCTAATAGTGTAGTGCAAGTGCATGGTGGACTCTGTTGTAATAATTCGTCATCTCACAGCTTTAAATTTCGAATCAGGACAACTATAAAATGTAGGACCAAAGCCTATTCTGACCACTCGGGCCAATTTAAAGACAACTCGGACCTCTGTTATAGAGAGTTCAGACTAGTTTGCAACGCTTGTCAAACAAGTGGCTCTTCGCTGTTCTTACGTTTACTGATTTGTTTGTTTGTTTGTTTGACAATGTTGTTTAATTTCGTCTTAATATTTATTGATGCGGTCCCTTTAGTTGTAGTAAATGATCATAAAATCTTTAAAATGATTGAAATGTCTTTTACCGCCAGCACCAAAGGGTAATTTTCTACTACATTTGTATTCCTAGCGTCGATCAACTTGATTAAATTTGATATTGTGGTTTGTAAAATCCCTACTTGTCAGATATCTCAACAATTTTAAATATTACCGTTATAATAAAAAAATATATATACCATGATTCGGCAAAATAAGTTGAATTTTTGTTATCGTCATGGAGAAATTAATTCTTCGTTTTTTTGTGGATTTTTTTAATGTAATTTATGTTTGTAATTTTGTCCAGTTTTTATCATGATAGTGGAATCTTTCTCTTCGACTAATGGGGTCAAATGCCTTTTTATCTCATCTGGCCCGAAAGGCCGAGTGAGCTTTTCTCATTACTTGACGAAAAATTCTTCTTTTCAGAAACTACTGGGCCAAATTTAACCCTTACTTGGCCACAATCATCATTGAGGTATCTTGTTTTAAAAATGTGTTCGGTGACCCGACCATGCCGCCTAGATGACCAACATGGCTAAAAATAGAGTATAGGGGGTACAATGTAGATTTCGGCCTATATCTCAAACCAAAGCACTTAGAGAAAATCGTACGTGAATAAAATTATTTATCAAATCAATATCTATTGGCCCTGAAATTTTCAGATGCATCGGACAACCCGTTGTTAGTTTGCTACCCCTAAATTAGTTATTTGAAGGAAATTTTGCCGTGTTTGGATATTATTTGGAAAATTATTGTAAATAGAGATAAATTGTTTACAGCAGTAATGTTCAGCAAAGTATGACCTACAAAGAAGTGAACATGACCAAAATGGTCAATTGACCCTTTAAGGAGTTATTGCCCTTTAAAAAAAGTTCAACGGGAGATACCAAGAACTTGTTGGTAAATATTCCGTATCAACTTCACAAATGATATTAGATGGTCTTGAGGTATAGATTTTGCATACCGACGTTGGTTATCATCTTAATAACGTGTTATAGTATTCTTTTATTTGTCTTTATTAATATTACTTTTACTGTTAAGTCATTTTTTTTTAGATATTCATTTGACTTGACTCTGTGCGTATTTAAAACATCATACGTTGAACGACAAAATTATTTCATTTATTAATATTACTTTTACCTATGGATCTGACATACTTTGAATGACAAAACAATTTTATTCAATAATACTACTTTTTCTGTTTAGTCTGATTTTTATTATATACATTTGACGTGAAACTGTACTTATGTATCCTGTCATACTTTAAACCACACAATTATTTTATTTATTATTAATTTATTACTTTTACTGTTAAGTCTGTTTTTTGTTATATCTACTTTACGTGACTCTGCATTTATGTATGCCGTCATACTTTGAACGACAAAAATATTTTATGTCTACCTGTGCGAATTTCAAACCAGTACTGAAAACCTTCCATCCTTTACGGGTAGACTTTACATAGATAAATAAAGTCGTATAAGATAAACAAAATATGTATTTTAAATTTGATGTATCCCTGTTTGTGCTTTTTCGTTACATTTGTTGTTTTTATAGTGATTAAGATGATAACTCAATATTGACTGCTGTCCCCCTATTTTTGACATTTTTACTCTTTGGATATGTTTGTTTTGTTCATGCATCGTTGACAATGTAATGGAATCTGATGCGACTGTCATAAAAGTGAGAGATTTAGCTAGATATACAACCAGGTTCAATCCACCATTTTCTACATTAGAAAATGCCTGTACCAAGTCAGGAATATGACAGTTGTTATCCATTTGTTTGATGTGTTTGGACTTTTGATTTTGCCTTTTGGTTTTGGCCTTTGCTTTTTGAATTTTCCTCGGAGTTCAGTATTTTTGTGTTTTTACTTTTTAAAGTCAATTTTTAACAATTTTTCGTAAATGTTTGTAATCTTTTACAAAAATCTTCTCCTCTGAAACTACTAACTTAAAGTAAACTTAAGACGACAAATTTAGCCAAACTTGTCCACAATCATCATTATGGTATATTAGTTTAAAAATTGTGTCCGATGGCCCCGACCCGTGAATCAAGATGGCATACATGGTTAAAGATAGTACATAGGGATAAATTCAGTTTTGGGCTCATATCTCTGAAAACGAGATGAAATTATATTAGGTCAAGACCTATCTGCCCTGAAATGTTCAGACCATTCAGGCAATCCGTGGTTGGGTTGCTGCCCCTGAATTTGTGATTTTTAGAAAATTTTGGAATTTTTCATTATGTTGAATATTATTATAGATAGAGATAAACTGTAACACATTAATAATGTTCAATTTGTCTAACATCTGGTCAACATCATTCTATAGGTCAACCTTATCAGAATATGCTTGATTGACATAATGGCTGTATCAAATATCATTATGTATATAATTGCTAATTATGTTTCACAAATTAAAGTTGAATGAAAAAAGTTATAATAAATAATGAGAATAATGAATTTTAACTTTTAATCGAGTAATCTATATGTTTAAGGAATAAACAGTTATTTTGTTCTGAATACAGTGTCGGTTTTCTAGTTTTTAAAACTATCAGCATTCACTTTCTGAAACAAAATAAAGGTTTGATTAACATGCAAGACGGCAAACATCTTCATGATCTTACTTGCATTTTTTGCTATTAATTTGCTATTTTTTTTTTTTTTTTGGAAAGATTATTTTTTCAAAAAAAATGAGGAACATTATTCACACGTTTTAATAATGTTGGTAGAGTAACGTAAAAAAGTAACTAATATTAAACGTTTCTACAACGTATTATTTGTAACATAACCAAACTGAAACTTCCACACAACGTTAAAACAAAACGTTCCTAGAACGTTGAATTGTAACGTTTCATTTTAACGTTCTCACAACGTTCGTGTAACGTTAAGGTCCGAAATAACCTTACAGGAACCAATCCACAACGTTCTTTGAACGTTATGTGTTTAGTGGGTATTAGGTCAAGATCTATCTGCCCTGAAATGTTCAGACCATTCAGGCAATCCGTGGTTGGGGTTGCTGCCCCTGAATTTGTGATTTTTAGAACATTTTGGAATTTTTGATTATGTTGAATATTATTATAGATAGAGATAAACTGTAACACATTAATAATGTTCAGCAAAGTAAGACCTGAAAAAAGTTGATCCCTTAAGGAGTTATTGCCCTTTAAAGTAAAGTTTTAAAAATCTTCATAATTTTTTGTAAATTTATGCAAAAACATGCAGTATTTTCCACCGTAACAACTTGGCCAAGTTAATTATAGATGGAGATAATTGTGAGGAGCAAGAATGTTCAGTAAAGTAGGATCTACAAACACAATAACAGAAACTTAAGTTTAGTTGCCTTCAACATGTTCAACGTAATAAACATGCACTACATTTTATAATAACGTAAGCATTTAAATGTATGGATCCTAAGAAATTTGTTTAAATATTCTCACAGCTTTTTTTTTAAGTACATGGTTGATGATGTCTGTGAACTCTATTTTAGATTGAATTTCAACTTTTTTGTGAAAAAATGATTTTTCTTATTTTTTAAGAAATAAGTTTGATATCATATTACATGTATCATGTAAAACTATTTTACATCATTTATACTTATCCGCTTTGCTAGTATAATCTATAATAATAATTGGTTCATGACACAACATTTATAACGAAATATCTTCATATTTTTTTAGAATAAATTATATAATGAATATTCTAAAAAAAAAATCGACAACGCGAAATTTATAAGATGTACATGTATCATTCACGTCACAAACATTTGTAAAATACCGTTTTAAATTATATAATTTGACAAGATTTAAACGCTATTGATAAAAAGACCACAAAATCTAAGTCGGTGAAGCATAAGATTCGAATACAAAAGTATAATCATAATAAAATGAAAGACTCCCAATTACCATATACCTCCCGTGTTTGTTAAGTGTGGAACTATTGATACGGAAAAAATCAAGGACGTATTACTAATATACGTCCTTGAAAAAAATAAATAAATGCTAAGTGTATTTCGTGCATTTAACCTATTTCTCCCCGTTATGGACGAAGAACATATATTCACCATAGCAGCATTGCCTTCCCTAATACAGACTCTATCAGTTCTTTTGGAATACATTTCATTCGTCATCCGATTCTTACTCTTAGTCTGACTTGACCACCGACAAACCAATCTTTTAATTCATATTCAGGGAAATATCCTAGTCACATTGTAATAACTGACGTTGTGAGTCTTTTTAGACAGAGTTCCGGTCAGGATGGTTAGCTTTCCCAGGGAAATAAAACCCTTCTTTTTGCAATGGTTTCAATCGTACCAGTTTCATCATATGATATCAAAAATAGTTGAAGTTAGTGTTTCGACTACTTAAGATGAAACCCATACATGTTTACCTACTACAAGAAGCATATGTAACCGTCTAATTTATTGGCCTTCTTTGAATGATTGGCAGAAATTACAAGATGGGTGGCCAAAACTTCTGTTTGCAATAAGCCTAGACTTTAGACGAACAGTTTGTACATGGCCAATAACGGACTAACAAGAACAGTAGTTTTCAGGAAACAGACAAAGTAACATCAAAAATGTGGTACACCCCTTTTAAAAACGGGTTATTTGAGTGTCCGTTATTACAAGATGGGTGGCCAAAACTTCTGTTTGCAGTAAGCTTAAGGCGTTGGACGAACAGTTTGTGCATGGCCAATAACGGACTAACAAGAACAGTAGGTTTTCAGGAAACAGACAAAGTAACATAAAAAATGTGGTACACACCTTTTAAACACGGGTTATTTGAGGGTCCGTGTAACACTTATCAATTCAAAATATTAAAAAGTTTTCAAATTTTACATTTTTCGATTTTTAAACAAAATTTCAATTTTTTTTTTTTTAGAATTTTGATATTTTGAAATTTTGATTAAAAAATCAAAAAATGTAAAATTTGAAAACTTTTTAATGTTTTGAATTGATAAGTGTTACACGGACCATTTGAGTGTGTATCACATTTGTTATGACATTTCTTCACAGACAGAAAAACTACAAAATGTATTCTTTAAATATTATTTTTAAATCTATTTTTGCGAGGAAATAGTCATCATGGTCATTGTTGAACATGTTTCAATTGTTTATCTGTCTTAGTGCCTCAAAATATTATGGATATGAAAAATATTATCGCCTACATGAATCATTATATTACATTTTAATATGTTTTTACAAAATCAACAATCAGATTAGACCTAAAACTACATGTAGATGTGTCAAAGCGACACGAATGGTCCCGTCCCAAAAAGTTGAAAAATCTGCAATTTCAATAACACATGTGGACACAAACATAATGGTAGTTTCACATATCAAAAATAAGGTCAAAATCTAGAGGTGTATAGAAATAAATTTGTATAACTGATTTTCAATAATTCATCTAAGTCCAAAGTCTATAGTTTTAGCAAAAATTAGCGGAGCGGAACGATACTTAAACTTGATCTGTAAATCGTCATGGTAATTAGTTATCAAAATTACCAGGATTATAATTTTATACGCCAGACGCGCGTTTCGTCTACATAAGACTCATCAGTGACGCTCAGATCAAAATAGTTAAAAAGCCAAATAAATACAAAGTCGAAGAGCATTGAGGATCCAAAATTCCAAAAAGTTGTGCCAAATACGGCTAAGGTAATCTACTCCTGGGGTAAGAAAATCCTTAGTTTTCGAAAAATTCAAAGTGTAGTAAACAGAAAATTTACAAAAAATGACCATATAATTGATATTCATGTCAACACCGAAGTGCTGACTACTGGGCTGGTGATACCCTCGGGGACGAAACGTCCACCAGCAGTGGCATCGACCCAGTGGTGTAAATAGTTATCAAAATTACCAGGATTCACATACCAAAAATCAGCCCAATATCTGAAGGCGTTTGGAAAAAAAGTCAGTATAACTGTGATTTTTAACATTTTCTCAAAGTCCAAAGCTGGTAATTTCGGCAAAAATTAGTGGAGCGGAACGAAACTTCAACTTGATCTGTAACTTATCATGGTGAACGTATAAACCAAAAATCAGCCCAATATGAGAAGACGTTTAGAAAAAAAAATCCATATAACTGTGATTTTCAACAATTTCTCAAAGTCCAAAGCCAGTCATTTCGGCAAAAATTAGTGGAGCGTAATGAAACTTAAACTTGATCTGTAACTCATCATGGTGAGCCCACAAACCAAAAATCAGCCCAATATCTGAAGGAGTTTAGAAAAATAATGGCTTGTTGCGGAATGACGGAATTTTGGAATTTCGGACAAAGGTAAAACTGATTGGCACCGACAACTTCGTTGCGGAGCCATAACAATAATGACCCGAGGTATTTTATAGGTGTGTGTTTCCTAGTTGTTTGAAAACATGTGTGAGAAAGGCTGCATTTTTGAATTTCTAAGATTCAATATAATTTGTTGGTATTATTGATAGAGTAAGCTTAAGGGAAACGAATATATTGTATAAAGTTGTTGAATACAAATCATTTCCGACTTAAAATTTCAAATGTTCAATGAATCACTTTTAAGTCATCGTCAGTGATTTGTGTCAATCTAGAATTTCTTGATGGTTCTTGTTGATTCCGTCGGTTGTTGACTAAATCCCGGAAATTGCCGAACATGTCTGCCATAGAATCGGCTACTCTCGAAAAATGCTTATGACTGTTTTCTAGAAAATCTCTATTGTTTTCGATAGTTTCCATTGCTTTTTTCAATGCGTGTTCTGCTACTCTGGAAAGTCCATTTTGACCATTCTCAATTATGTCCTGTCCTCTCTGAACCACCTGACTTGTTATATTATTTATTCTTTCGCCTGTCTCATCAATTCGTTCACGTGGGACGCCTAGGTCTTCTAAATGGTCTGCAGCGAGATTTAGGTGTTCCCGTGCATGAACCCCTATGGTATCAGCCACATCTCCAGCGGTATCAACGGCATCACTAAAACACAATATTAAATACAATATCTAGTACAAGGTTTGTGCATGCAAGACCTTATATATAGTAAATGTCAACATGGTCAAATAAATACAAAAAGATGTGGTATGAGTTCCAATGAGACAACTCTCCATCCAAGTCACAATTTTTAATAGTAAACCATTATAGGTCAAAGTACGGTCTTCAACATGGAGCTTACTACAAATCTATATTAGAGTTATTTCCCTTTTATGTCTTTAATTTTTTGTATCGTTGTGCTGCTGTCTAATTTACGTATACTCACAAGGTGACGTTTCAAATATTAAATACAGACATCCTTTAACCAGACAAACAGGCCTGTACTGTCTATTTGTCGGAGGGAAAAGTTCCTACGATAATATACTAACACATACTTTCAGTTACTTGAAATACCAACAAATACTAAACTTTAGATAAATTACGATAAAAAGTAGACATCGAGTTACAAAGTATCGCTCTATAAAATCCAAAAGTAATCTTTTTATTATACTTTTTAAAATTGTATATCTTTTCTCTATTTTATGGATGAAACATACATTTTTATTTATATTCATTGTTTTTTTTATGGTTTTGTTTACCCTTAAAGAGGTCAACGTTTATTCAAGTGAGGATCGCAAGGGTGAATGGCCATTATAAAAAGTACGATATTTTCGCATTTAACCTAGTAGACGATTGTATGTTTAGGAAAATAATTGTATATGTCTTACCTAATGTGATCTCTGGCATTGTTATACAATTCTCTTGCCCTCGAAAACCAATCCCATCTCTAAAATAACATAAATAAAAACATAAGGATATATTTCCTCACTGTGATTTTGAGATCAAACACAGCATTAAGGTAGCACAATACAAAGATTTTTTTTTACTTCCAATCACTAACCTTTGAAATGCTGTAATTTTCTTATGAATGCATAGAAAATAATAAAAGAGGTACATTGTATATATAGATAGATAAAAGATTAATCTTTTAAATGGATGCAATATTTTTATGATGTAATCATTTAATTTATGTAATCAATTATTATGTTATAAGTTGCAAAATATGGGTAAGTTCACTTAAATGAATTTAGCTCTATCATCTCTTTAACAATACTCAAAATTTTAACGAACTCTTAATCAACACATCATGGGCTTCAAAAGGGTGTCTCAGATTGTCTCTACAGGATTCCATTCTCTCGTAAATCTCTAATTAGTTTGAAACATCCGAACCACATAAAAGAAGATAATGTTTAATTAGGTGTAAAATTTGTTCTATACATTCTATCTGAAATCTGAGACACCCTTTTGTAGATAACGGCCATAGGAACAATATGTTGTAAAATCAGCCCTCTATGGATACCTATGCAGAAGCTAATTTCATTTGAAAATGGAAATTTGCTGATTTTTTGTAAGACACAGTTAGCATTATAATTGGTTACATAATTGTTGCATAATACTAACATTGCATTAATTTGAAAGAGTTATCTGTTAGCTATCCAAAACTACCACTTTTGCAAATTTTCAAGCATTAATAAGAAAGTTACAGCATTTTAAAACTTGGGACTTGGAGTTATAAAACCTTTGTATTGTGCTACCTTAAAAGCTGCGTTTTGAGTTATTAATAAGCATGTTTTAGTTTTGTGTCACAAATGCATATCTCTTATCTTTTCTTTTATAGTATCGTCTTCCGCATCGATAAAGTTTTCATTTTGTAACCTTGCAGAATTTGCGTAGTTTTATTTATTTAGGCACATATATGTTATAGTTACTGAATGTATTGACCAATAGAAGAGTTCCGAAAGTTTCCGTACCTGGAAAAGTGAAATAACACCACACTATATATGAACAAACTTAACAAAATACAGGTTAAAAGGTCCCAGTTACTGAATATAAACGTGATAAAAAAGATGATGTGGTAAGATTGATAATGAGACAACTGCTCACAAGAGACCAAAATGACACAGTCAGTAACAACTATAGGTCACCGTACGGCCTTCATCAATGAACAAAGCCCATACCGCATTGAAAGCTTGCTCAAACGAATCATAAATCCTAGACTAAAATATCAGTCAATGCACTTCCAATATCAAATGGATTCATTGTAAAAACGTCAATAACAGTCTAGTGAAAAATGTGATTTGCCACCAATAGATATATGTTAAACACTCATACACACCACGTCAATAAAATCGCCTAAATGTGGAAATAAATGGGGAACAGAATGATGGATGTCTTCTTCCTGATATTATAAACTTTCCCATTTATTTCCGAAAATCATCTGGTAATGTGGTTAACATAATTTGATTTTCTAAAGATAAAACAACTGCGTGTACAAATGTATGCATAAAAAAGACATGTTTATACACATATCTTACTTTTTGTCTGTGGGCAGTTGGTACTGCAAATGTAAGATCCAGAGCTATAACTAGACAGATGATACTTGATACTATTGATATCTTCATGATTGTGGTTCCCTGAATAAATATAATTTAAATATTTTTATAACTATATATTCTTGTATAAGCTGTATTTTACGATTAGGAACTCGCCAGAAATATCATCATAATAGGGTTTTTTGTGTAACTGTTCATTTCTTCCTAACAAAAGCCCACCACAAACAATCAAAAACAAGTCTAAGGAGGGTTGGCCGGTTTTCTACTGCATGTAAAAAGATCTGACCCTATCCTATATTATATTTGTTTTTGCGACTGTCTATTTGTACCGCCCTCAACCCGTTCGACACCCTGAAAGAACCTATATTTTGGATTTCAAAATTACTTTTTTTGTCCTGAAGTACCTGAAATATTTTAAACTGGACGTTACAAACAATGTATTGACTTAACGGGAAAATCTTTAAGCATTTCAAAGAATTCGAAGTATTGTATATTGGTTATAGTAGTTGACAAAATCAAATCTAGTCTAGTTCTCTGCAACATACGGATATCTGAGTCATATCGTACCTAACCAGATCAATAACAAGGGACCAGACTGAAGTCAATTTATGTATAAAACTGTGCTCAAAGTCATCTTTTTGAGTTACATGTATGAGGATGACTGATTGTGCAAGCATTCTGCTTGTATCGTCGCTCGTACATACTTTTCTTAGCTTCCAAAATATTTCATACTTTAAATATAAAGCAATTATTGAATGATCTAGCCAACAGTAGCTTCTTGATATGCGTCTTACACATAGTAACGTATATCCTTTGCTTTTGTAAGCGGAAATATGGCTGGAATCCCCTTTTTGTATGACTTGCATGTGTTTGAAACCCCCTTTCCCACTTTTGCGCCTGATATGTACCAACATAATTATAATATCCAACACTTTTACCAAAATAAATTAAATGCAAGAAATATGAAATATAATAAAATACTATTAATGATATAAATATTAATGATACATGTGATACCGGGCTAATAATTGTGTACACACGACACTTGTTTTACAGACGTTCCAATTACAGTAAACTGTTACAAAGTCAAATTATCTCGATGATGAAATACATTACAAGAACATTATTCATTTGCATTAAATGTATTCTTTATAATTGAAACAAAACTTTCCTAAATTTTTTACTTACATATCGTAATTGTAATTTCAATATCACACTTACCAGCACAATTTAACGCTTAATGATGTAGATATTTGGAAGATCACTAATCATACACGATGCTTTGTCAAATGCCCCATGGTATGTATTTACTTTAATACTTGTGATTCAACGCCTTCATCATAAAGTGAAGATTTCCGTTTAAGAACGACAAAACCTCTTCACACAAGATGTTCTGAAATTTCACTTCATTTCATTTCACCTTAAATATTTTAAGCGTCTCCGGAAATTCAGTGTCATGTAGAGTAAATAAGACATGACTTGTGTCTGTTATAGATAGAGTTGGCGGAATGGACAGAGTCAAATAATTATCAGAAATCACTAGTAGATGTACATGTACATGTAATGGTAGACTTTGAGAGACACTTGGTATTATTTTCCTTTTGAAAGGGGATTACCGTAAAATCCACCAAGATTCTTAAAACTGTATACAACTTGTTGGAAAGTTTACTACAACTTTCGTCTAATTCAGTCTTAAAATAATTGTTTTCGTTCATGATCGGATCGTTGGTTGTCTTGATTTATATATTTTACATTTTTCATGTCAGTTACGTTAACTTTCTATATCTCACTATACGCGATAAGTTTGCTTTGTAATAGATATCTTACCAGTGACCTATTATTGCTTACATTGTCAGTTGGTCACTTGTGGATAGTTTTCCCTTTAGACATCATACCACATATTCTTATTTTTAACAAATTATAGCCGTTTAGCTTAAAATATTTCATAAATTCATATCAAGTCTTGGGAATATTGGCGTGATAGTAAATGTTCATGCTATTATTCAAATATTGAACTATAACAATGCTTGATTTTATGAAGAAAATACATGACATATATGGAATGAAAGGGCATTCCTAAGAAGGCATTAACCAAATATGCACACACCGTTGATGTTGCTGTAATACTAAAGTCTAAAGCAATGAGTAATGAATTAAAATTAGATTTTGTTTATATGTGTCCTTGGTTTTTCTATTGTTTAAGACTTTTTGTTTACCTGTTTTTAGTTATTTGTGTTTGGTTTGCTGTCTATTATTGAAGACTATTATGTTGACCTTGTTTGGTTATTGGGTTGTCATTGGTTTGCAGATGTTTATTCATGAAGACTTAATGTTGACCTTGTTTGGTTATTGGTTTGTTATTGGTTTGCAGCTGTCAATTCATGAAGACTTTATGTTGACATGGTTTGGTTATTTGTTTCATTGGTTTAACTTTGCTGTTTGATTGTGATATTGTTTTTCATCTTTTATTATTCATAGCTAACAACAAGATTGAAACGAGTCTAATTATTGACTGTTAAGGTTCCCAATATCTTCTATTAATAACCGCAACAA
The DNA here is from genome assembly GCF_036588685.1 of Mytilus trossulus. Classification (NCBI taxonomy): domain Eukaryota; kingdom Metazoa; phylum Mollusca; class Bivalvia; order Mytilida; family Mytilidae; genus Mytilus; species Mytilus trossulus. The sequence continues at coordinate 36,607,117 of NC_086380.1, read as the reverse complement.
GGGAAATACAAACATATGAAAAATGAAGATGTGGTATGATTGCCAATGAGACAACTATCCACAAAAGACCTAAATGACACAGACATTAACAACTTTAGGTCAACGTACGGCCTTCAACAATGAGCAAAGCCCATACCGCATAGTCAGCTATAAAAGGCCCCGATAAGAAAATGTAAAACAATTCAAACGAGAAAACTAACGGCCTTATTTATGTAAAAAAAATGAACGAAAAACAAATATGTAACACATAAACAAACGGCAACCACTAAATTACAGGCTCCTGACATGCACATACATAAATAATGTGACGGGATTAAACATGTTAGCGGGATCCCAACCCTCCCCCTAACCTGGGACAGTGGTATAACAGTACAACACAAGAACGAACTATAAAAATCAGTTAAAAAGGCTAAACTCATCAGATGGACAAAAATACAAGTGGACGTGGCCGAGTACTTATACATCCCGGCACAAAAAGACACAATGAACAGATCTGAGAGTACTCCCAGTTATCGGACAGCTAGTTCAAAGCCACTAACAATTAATAAAAAAAGCATGCATCTAAGACTATAAATTGGATAGAGAGTTGTCTCATTGGCACTCATACCTACATCTTCCTATATCTATATATTATGTGTGTCTTTGGCGAAACTTGCGATTAGCCTTGTAGTCAATTTATTTCTTGTATATCTCTGATCTCTGTCCGCCAACAACTACATATACAGTACCTGTAATTGGTGACCCATCAAGGTTTATTATTGAGAAGAAAGTATGTATGCCGAATAATGAATGAATGTGGAGTTTATATGAAAAAGACAGTATATTTATTATTTATAGAAGTTTGAAGACGTATGTGACACCTATTGCATCTTCAAAATAATTTGGGAATTGTGACTCCAATTTCTTTTCCCATTTCCCACTGTTTTCGAAATCTTTTATCAAAGACTGCATTGATTCGGAATATCCTGGCACATCATGATAGAGTTGTTTCATTGTCAAAACAATATTTCCACCTGCAAAACAAAAAATATTTAAAACAAACTTTTAAAGTATAAAACTACACCAAATTAACATCTTTTTTTCTTTTTTTCGCAAGTTAAGAAAATTTTGATCTGCAGGAACAAAAGGATGAATTGAAATGGAAATTTTGCTATATTTATTGATGATCTAAATTAATATATAATAATTAAGAGGCACAAGTTACCAAAGGGAGAAACAAACCTCATCGGTTGACGTGAGACTTAGAATCATTAAAAAAACCACGAAAAACGACGAAAAGACACGCAACAGTCTATACAGCCTTACATAAAAACTAAAAATGGACAGTATTAACCTCTAAAAATACCGTGATTGGTTTAAGATGTTTATGAATGTTAAGCTGTCCTGATTTATTGATGGTCTAAATATCATTACTTTCGAACAGATCAATGTGCTATTTCCGAGTTCTTCGTTGTTAATGAAAATATGATTCATATTGACGGTATCAACTGATACAAATAGATCCCTTGTTACAAAGTCAATAACGACATTAACAAGAGAGTCGAAAGATATCAAACTCATAGATAAAAAATAAACTGACAACGCAATATCTGAAAAACAATTACCAGGTTTTTGTTTAACAGCCAACGAAACACAACATAGAAAAAAAATAAAACTAAGTAAAACGAACCGAAACAAAAACGGGAGTTGATCTCATGTTTTCCAGAACGGGTTATAGATCCTTTCCACATGTGTCATCCGTCATGTTTGTCAAATTATTAAAAACCCGGTAAATAGTCTTATTCGGTAAATATAGCGCTAAAGACTATTGCGGTTTGCAATTATATGATTGTTCGCGAATGTGTGCTTTGTACGCAAACGAACATGAACATTGCACACTCGTCATTAACAAGCCTAAAATATTTCAAACTAGATGTTATTATGAAACAAACTATCAATATTGCATACAATATTCTATAATATAACTGTTTACCTTTTTTCGTGAAACGCAGAAAATCATGAAGCGAGTCAACCGGAATGTGGCCGGGAGCCATACATCCACATGTGCAAACACAATCATATAAACCTGCAAATATTAAAAATTGTATGAGTATCATTATTGCTGGTGATTTGTAAAAGATTAAACAGTAATGCACATAAACTGGACAACGTTAACATTAATGTCACAAAATCCCCTTTTTTTTTATCGCGAAATCAAAAGTATTGAAGTAAACTAAAAGTTAATACTTAAGTTCCTATAGCTTTGGCAATAATGATATTATATTGAAACGTTTAAAGTCTAAAATTGATGCCATACAGCTTGTCGCTTAAAAAAATAAATATAGGGTCTTGATGGTGGAGGGTGGGTCATTTGTTTCTATATTGCCTTTTTAGCTCACCTGACCTGAAAGGTCAAGTGAGCTTTTCTCATCAAACCAAACTTGGCCACAATCATCATTGAGGTATCTATCTTTAAAAATGTGTCCAGTGACCCGGCCAATTAACCAAGATGGCTGTCATGGCAAAACATATAACATAGGGGTAAAATGTAGATTTTGGCTTATATCTCTGAAACAAAACCATTTAGAGCAAATCAGACATGGGGTAAAATTGTAAATCAGGTCAAGATATATCTGCCTTGAAATTTTCAGATTAATCGGACAACCCGTCATTGGGTTGCTGCCCAAGAATTGGTAATTTTAAGTAAAATTTGACATTATTGGTTATTATCTTGAATTCTATTATAGATAGAGATAAACTGTAAACATGGTACACAGCAATAATGTTCAGCAAAGTAAGATCTCCAAATAAGTCAACATTACAAAATTGTTAGTCGACCCCGTAAGGAGTTATTGCCCTTTGAAGTAAATTTTAACTAAACTTGGCCACAATCATCATTGGGATATGTAGTTTAAAAACTGTGTTCGATGACCCCGCCTGTCAACCAAGATGGCCGACATGGCTAAAAATAGAACATAGGGTAAAATGCAGTTTTTGGCTTATATCTATCTCTGAAACTAAAGCATTTAGAGCAAATATGGTAGTAGTTAAACTGTTAATTAAAATAAGATCTATCAGCCCACAAATTTTCAGACAAATCCAAAAATCCGTTGTTGGGTTGCTGCCCCTGTATTGGTTATTTTAAAGAAATTTTGCCGTTTTTGGTTATCTTAAATATTATAATATATAGAGATAAACTGTAAACAAAAATAATGTTCAGCAAAGTAAGATCTACAAATAATTCAACATGACCAAAATTGACAGTCGACCCCGTACGGATGTATTGCCCTTTATAGTCAATTTTAACACTTTTTATACAATTTTGTAATCTTTTACAAAATCTTCTCCTCTGATACTACTGGGCCAAAGTTAACCAAACTTGGCCGAAATCATCACTGGGGTATTTGAATTTTGAAAATGTGTCAGGTGACTTGGCCAACCAAGCAAGATGGCCGCCATGGCTAAATTGAACATAGGGGTTAAATGTAGATTGTGGCGTGTATCTCTGAAACCAAAGCATTTAGAGCAAATTTGACAGGGGTAAAAACGTTCAACACAAGCTCTGAAGAGCCTCTAGTTATTAGGTACAAATTCTCTATTCTATAAAGTTTTTTACACAATATCATTTTGAAAAGTTTATGTTAAGTCCCACCACCACCATTATACTCTTTTTCTTTTTGTAGTATTGCCTTATTATGTCCTACTCCGTTAACCTCACCCAGACCCTCTTAAAGGAGAAAACACTATACGTCTATGATCGCGTTTGGTTACGATGACGTATGTCTGGCAATAACGACACTCTACTGTTATGATCCATGAGGGTGGCGATGGGGTTAAAAAAAACCATAATAATGAACCAATACTTCAGAAAATAGGCACCAAAACAGAGAAAAATAGACCAAAAAAATTGACAATAATGGGATGCAAGAATATAAAGAACAAAGAAAATAACCAATAACTATGAAGAATACAAAAAATGAACGGCCCCATCCAAACCATTATACATCATACCATTTGCATCGATCAATGTATCTTTCTTAAGATAGTGATTGTGGTAGTTTCTGTAAAGGTTCTTATTCCTTGCGCATGCTAACATTCCATCTGCTGGTTCAAGTGCATCAATTTTGCTGAATCCAAATTTACGGAGCTAAAGATGAAACAAATTTCAATATTTATTGAAAATTATGTTGTGTTATAAGGTACTTAATTAATGATCAAGAACTTTTAAAATCAAAAGTTTTGTTGGAATAAATTTTATTTAATTCTGCACAAAAATAGTGTTTAACCGACTACTGTCTTTGTTTAAAGTATTCTTTTATAAGAGTCAGTTGTAATAATCACTTACTTTTAATTCGTTTTTATTATAATATAATAGAAAAAAACGGAGATGTAGTATGATAGTCAACTATCTGAGTCCAAAGAATATCATTGATTGTTGGTGTTTTAAGAGCCATTTTGGATTATTTCGTGGCGGTCAGTTTTTATTGGTGGATAAAACTGGAGTGCCCGAAGAAAACTACCGACCTTCTATAAGAAAACTGAAAATCCTAGTCATTTAAGATTGAAGTCGAGTGCACCCGCACGGTCGGTTTTCACTAACTCAGTGTTGACTGGCTAGTGCTTACACTAGTAGAACTATTGAGACCACATGGCCACCGAGTCCAAAGGAAGAAGATGATAACTTTTCGTTGCAATACATTGTAGTTTAATAAGTATTTTGTTTTTGTTTATCTTTATCTTATCACAAAATTACCTGTTCTCCAACCAACCCTGTTCCAGCACCTATATCCAACAATTGAATCGTGTCCCTCTCAGATTTGTCATATAAAGAGGCTATAGTCTTTGCTGTAACTTCTGGTCCAATGTACGCTTGTGCTGAAACCGACTGTTCATCGGAAAAACATATTCAAGTACTTTGTTACAAAAGTATTTTTTTTTCCAAATATAAATACTCTAACGTTTATTATAATTAAAATATACACAGTGTCAGATAATCTATTGCCATATATATAACTGTATGCATTGTTGTTACAGCTGATTCAGAACACACATTTTACTTAATAATGAAACTTTCCTATAGAATTTAGTAACACATTATTCTGTTAGCACCAAATGCACCGGACTGACGCAGAAACTTTTTGAATTCGTCCAAATGAAGTTTCAAAGAGCTTAACATATTATAAAGAGATTATGATTTTCCCCTAATTTGTGAAGACCTAACGATGACCTATAGTAATGTAAATTGACTACGGACTGAAATGTAGCCTTGTAACGGGTCAACTACGTCCCCGGAAAGAGTTGTTGCATGCCTTCGTAACGTGCATAGAGCCTCATGCTTCCTCTAAATGAGGTTTATGGTTAGCGTCAACATTCTGACCGAATGTGGCTGCGTACTTTTACATCCCGCACATAGTTTTACTGCCGAACGGAAGACTAAGAGTAAAACTTGTATCCCCACGTCAATTGAACTTTGTTTGATAGTTGTTTAATTGACATCGTAACTTGTAAAGAAGGGACATTATAAAACAATGCTGAAGCATTGAGGTTTGGAGTTACTAGTTATTAATGTAATGACCTTGGTTGCTGTAGCAATTCCGGTAATCATTTAAGGGATCACTTAATATTGACCTCAGAATAACGAATTCTAAGAATTTCCTTGTCCAATTTGGCATATAGATAAACAGTTCCTATTTAAATGAACGTGTGAGAAAAGTTGCAAGCTGATGCCTCAAGTTTAACTACTTTGAACAAAAGAACGGACGTACAACCTCCTTCTCCCTACTATCGTAGACAGAATACAATACTGACTCGAGTTTGATGTTATTTTTATCTATACATATATTTATATACATACACTACCTGATCATATCCGTTCTGTCCCCATTCATCATAGATTTTGACTGCTGTGTCTGATGTCACTTTTCCTACCAAAATTTCCTTCAATCTCTCATTAAAATGATCTAAAACAAAAGAGAAAATTTATAAAACTTTTTCTGTTATATTTACATGTAGCACTGACAAAGGTAACGGCATTTCCAATACGAAGTGTATTCATTTGAGCAAACGCTTACAAGCCAAGTAATATACCTGTTTAAACTAAACCTTATCGCTATTTGTCCGCCATAACTGGATATCACACAGGTTCCCGTAAAATTTTGACGTCATAAAACAAAATATTGGACGCCACAATGGAAAAGTGATTGTTGTATGCGTCAAAAGTTCAAGCGGCCGCGTCAGCCGGGATTAGCGATAAGGTGATATGATGTTGTAATGAAAAAGGGATGAAAGATACCAGAGGGACAGGCAAACTCATACATTGAAAATAAACTGACAACGCCATGGCTAAAAATAAAAGAAGACAAACAGACAAATAAAAGTACAGAATATAAGGTTTTATTATTGGCATTTCATAACCCCTCCTGCCCCCTCTTCAAATGAAGTGCCATTGCCGATAAAAACGTCCTTAAATGACCATACCTAACTGCCATCGAAGACCCCGCCGCTGTTTTGATAGACTAATATCATTATTAACCCTTTTCTAAACATGATTTGTGAACTAAATTGGTTATCAGGGTTTCAAACATGTAAAGGGGATTTTTAATTAATGCTGTATCTTAATTACAGAACATCTGAGAATTGTGGAAAAAGCACACAAACATGAATGATTTAGCATGCATTATTTGCACGTGCATTAAATGCTGACAACCGTCGTATTATACTGTAACTGACCCGATTTAGTTTATTAAGAAAAGTAGAAATAAGCGATATAATTGGTGTTTCGATAGACTTGTATCATTATTTATTTAACTCTTTTTCTCAACATTGAGAAATAAATTGGTTAATAGGATTACTCTTGAACTTCATACTTTATGAGGGGATTTTAAGTTAATGCTCTACCTCAAACAAAGCATCTCATGATTGTGGGAAAAAAACCACAAACAACCTCGATTTTTACCAAGCAATATTTGTACGTGCATCAAATGCGTACAACCGTCATATTAAACTTCATTCGACCCGATTTAGTTTTTGAAGAAAGTTAGTAATAAGCGATACGACTCTTTTTTCGATAGACTTATATCACAGTTGACATTTCTAACCATGATTTGTGATTTAAATTGGTTTTAAGGGTTACTCTTGAACTCCATACATAAATATAAATGCTAAACGATATGATTGGTGAAACTTCTGCATTTTATTTTATTTCAATTCCGGACATGTGTTCACATCAATCGACATTTTTCTGGCGAAAAGTTGTATTCCCTTTCATGTTTGGCATTTTTGCAATGATTTATATTTGAAATGATTTTAACGCGTGATTTCTTTTTTACTTTAGAATTTGTAAAGCTGTGGATTTTTTATGTTGTATGGTATATTGTTATTTAGTCGTGTTTATAAGATTTCACTGAGAAATTATCAATCAGTGAAGATTGCGTTTGGCTGATATGTGTGTTCGATTTATTGATTATTCAACAAAAAGGAGGAAAATCAAAGAGTATGTACCCTTTTGTTGATTCAGTGCTAGTAACAATTTGGGAATTTGATAGAAAATCCACAGTCTTTCCTCCGTGTACTCTAATATTTGGCAATTCGCTTTTAAATGGAAAGAGGATTGTTGTAAGCAGTGCTAGCAATGTTTTCCCGAAATAAAACAAGCTTATGAAATAACAAATATTGTTATACACAAATTTAATTATGGAGCATTTAAAAACACTTTCTAAGGGTGCGCTCGACATGCTAAAAATATTTGTCACTGCACGTGAAGCAACAAAAACAAACATTCGCATTGATTCGTAATTTTTTTTTTGAATTTCGGTTATTAAAACTAAAAGTTAAATTACAATACCGAACTCCGAGGAAAGTTCTACACGGAAATTCCTTAAGCAAATGACAAAATAAAAGACAACTGTCATATTCCTAGTCCTATAACATATGACCTCGGGGGCATTATTCACTATTTCTATTTGCTGTTCTGATATTTTCTTTTTACTATCAATGTGCCACCCGAGGTCATATCGCTATAGGCAAAATTCGCGTAGCAAAAAAAAATTCTCAAATAAACATGTGTACCTTGTTTTTAAGTGTGTCCAATCATACTAAGAAGCAAAATATCACATTATATTGCTTTAAATACGACGAAAATGTGTCATAATATAACAATTCAACATTTTTCAACATTCATCAACATCAGGTTCAAACTTTCAAAAACGGCTAATACAAAAACGGATTCCTTCGTGAAACGAAACGAAATTTTATTCTTCTGTGTGTAAACCTCCTTTGAACAGGAGCACATGGTGATAAACCCTCACTACAAGATAACGTATAGACATAACAGAAGTTATTTTGTTATATGATAAATTTACATGAAGATTTTCTTTGTATCTAAAATAAAAACTAGATAGAATATAAAAAAAAACCTGTAAATGATCGGTATACTCAAAGCCATTCAATTAACGGTCTCCCTGTACAGCTGAACTATCTCAGTCATTTTCTTCTAAGTCAGGAATGATTTTATATTTAGTTTACAGTTTGATACCATTGCATTGGCTCAATTGAATAATTTTATAATTATGGTTTATGCTTGGTTTTTAAATAAAAATTGAAGTGAAACACCGATGATAGTATCATTATTTAATGTACAGTCTAGTTTGAACCGAACAACTCCTTGGACGAGCTAAGCAATCTGCATTCACCCATTAGTCGGATTGACAGTATTGAAATTTATTATACAATTCAGTTTTAACCAGGCAAGTCTCTATGTACAACTCCATGGGTGAGCAAAGAAATCTTCATTCACCTATTAGTTGTAAATGCAACAAGAAACTTTTAACTTAGTTTGTCATCAACACATTCTTGGTTAAGGAAAGTCTGTACATTGCAAAATTATCTCTTTTGGCATGGACACTGTTTAATGCGCACAGAACAAGATCTACAGGAAGAACAATCACAATGTTCCAAGTCGCATCCACTGCATATATTACTTTCCGACAGACTTGCAACTATTTTCTTGTCTGAAATAAGTGACAGTACTTGCGTACGGACACACATGCTATCTTTGTTCTGTACGATTATCTCTAGCGGTATTTTTCAAAGACATGTAGTGAACATGTCGTAAATGAGACTTAGCTCTTGTCGGCCATCTCTCGCACAACGGCCTGCCTCTTGTTACTAAAAGAGTACAGATTTAGGGCATCAAATATGTACATGTACTAACAAGTCTACGTGCCGTATGTTTAGACCCATACCAAAAATAACTATAGCAATCACACATCGGGTCCTTCTTTCTTTCAGTTTGAAATTCTTTTAAAATTCTATCTTTTGAGTCTTGGTGTGTACTTTTATGGAACATTTCTATGAATGTATAATGTGGGTTATATGCCTTTACTCCAAGACAGAGCAAAAACAAATTATATTTAATTTGAATTTTTCATTTTTTTGGCATTAAGTTTTAATTGTTTGACCGGACTTTAACAAACATCTATTTTTGGTTATCTTTATTTGAATAATTGTAGACATCAAACATGTATAATTAAATACCTGCTACTTCGTGTATGATATGCAAGAAATATTTCAGACTTTACCATGTTTTATAATTGAGCAAATCAATCTATTCGCGAGAATACGTGTCTATCCTGTCCTAAGTCAGGAATCTGATGTACAGTAGTTGTCGTTTGTTTATGTAATATATACGTGTTTCTCGTTTCTCGTTTTGTTTATATAGATTAGACCGTTGGTTTTCCCGTTTGAATGGTTTTACACTAGTAATTTTGGGGCCCTTTATAGCTTGTTGTTCGGTGTGAGCCAAGGCTCCGTGTTGAAGGCCGTACTTTAACCTATAATGGTTTAATTTTTAAATTGTTATTTGGATGGAGAGTTGTCTCATTGGCACTCACACCACATCTTCCTATATCTATGATATCAACATGGTCATCCGCGGGAAATTACTTGTGACATTCTTTTTACACAAAATGCATCAACACGCAGTGCGTAAGCAATAAGACATGTTTGGTGGCTATAAGTAGGAGCACCAAATTTGTAGAAGATATAAAAAAGAAGATGTGGTATTATGCCAATGAAACAACTATCCACAAAACACAAACATCAAAAATTATAGGTAACCGTACGGCCTTTAACAATGAGCAAAGCCCATACCGCATAGTCAGCTATAAAAGGCCCCGATAAGACACTGTTAAACAATTCAGACGAGAAAACTAACTGCCTCATTTATGTAAAAAAAAAATAACGAAATACAAATATGTAACACATAAACAAACGACAACCACTGAATTACAGGCTCCTGACTTGGTACAGGCACATTCATAAATAATGTGGCGTGGTTAAACATGTTAGAGGGATTTCAACCCTCTTCCTAATCTGGGACATTGGGATAACAGGACAACATAAGAACGAACTATAAAAATCAGTTGAAAAAGGCTTAACTCATCAGATAGACAAAAAATACAAGTGGACGTGGCCGGGTACTTATACATCCCGACACATAGAACAGATCTGAGAGTACTCGCAGTTATCTGACAGCTAGTTCAAAGCCACTAACAACTAATTAAATAATCATGCATCTAAGACTAAACAATCAATCCGTACACATCCAACATCCTATTGATTTAGTGTAAAGACGTCATAAACAGCCAGAGAAAAACATGAACTTGTGCAAACTTGTAGGTCGTATTGCAAGTCGTAAGACGGAAAAGCCAGAGGTAATGGTTTGGCTTGGAAAGGAGAGACGAAATATACTAAAGGGACAGTCAAACTCATTAATCTAAAATAAACTGACAACGCCATGGCTAAAAATGAAAAAGACAAACACACAAACAACAGTACACATGACACATCATAAAAAACTAAAGAATAAGCAACACGAACCCCACCAAAACCTAGGGTGATCTCAGGTGCCTCGGAAGGGTAAGCATATCCTGTTCCACATGTGGCATCCGTTGTGTTGCTTATATGATAACAAATCCTGTAAATGGTCAAATTCGGTAGGTCACATCATTAAAGGGAAGGAGATTGTAGTTACGACATAAGGAACATATCCGGTATCATTTGTGCAACAGTCTGGAATGTTGCTACTTAGAAATGGAAAGTTCACAATTTGAAAGCAGAAATCATCTCTTTTGTCGTAAAGTTTTGTTTTCAACCGACCCTCATTGTCAATTTCTAATCTGTTGAAAAACACGTCCTCCGAACGTAACAAATATGTTATCAATTAAGAAATCAAGCATCTTGTCGATAATGTCAGTATCAGAGATTTTTTTTTTGAATCAGAGTGGTCCTTTACAAAGTAGGATTCATCCCTCCCTAAGACAAGATACTTGTATCTACGTTGGCCATTCATTTTATGAAACAAAGCAATACCAACTCTTTCAATTTGGAACTTGGGAGTTCACTAAAGAGGTGAGCTCAACGATATTTTTCGATCAATTCGTCTGAAACTAAAGATGGCGTAAATAAATAGTATCTATAAAGGCAAAAATATAAAAGGTTATTTTTTTTATCGTGTCCAATCTTTTCTACCAGACACTGGAATTAATACCAAGGACATGCTATTCAATTAATGTTTGCAGACGAGGACATCTAGCTTCAGAAAATAATTGAAATTTTCAGGAGCGGGTCCACGCAAGGGAGTAAAAGGGCGTACCCCCCCCTTTCCACAAAAATAACCCGTATCATTATTTGCTTTATTAAATAATTAAACACATACTCTGAATTCTTTTTATACTAATTCCCTTTCCGATGGGGACTTGGACACCTTTTTTATACAACAAAAACGGTAAGTAAATCCATACATGAAATGGTTGTTTTGTGTGAAACTTCTCCAATTGCCATTTTACTTGTACATGTACCTGGTGGATACTTGCTAGATAAATATGACACCGAGACGGGTATGTTCCGACGTACAGGGTTGCATTTTTAGCTCATTTGTCTAAATCGGGGTATGTTTTTTCTCCTTGTATTTGAAAGGGTCAGGTTTGACTATCTAAAACGGGGTATTATAAATACAATGTTACACCATTATTTCAGATAAAGGCGAATGTTTGATACAATTAAAATGTTTAAACTCGTTGCAATTGTTTGCACCTGTCCTAAGTCAGGAGTCTGATGTTCAGTAGTTGTAGTTTGTTGATGTGGTTCATAAGTTTTTCTCGTTTTTATATAGATTAGACCGCGTCGGTTTTCCCGTTTGAGTGGTTTTACACTAGTTATGTTTGAGCCATGTATATCTTGCTGATCGGTGTCAGCCAAGACTCCGTGTTGAAGACAGTCACTTTTTTTTTTTTTTTTTCCATCTATAATGGTTTACTTTTATAAATTGTGACTTGGCTGGAGAGTTGTCTCATTGACATTCAAACCCTTTTATATATATACTAAATGCAAAACAACGTTCAGAAATGCCCATATAACAAATTTTATATCATATTTGGGTACTATTCAAGAGACTGACAAAAATTAGTTGAAATTTCTAAGGTATACATAATAATTATAAAACGCAAGAAAAACATTTTTATTTTTATTTTTCAACATTTCCCTTTATCAAGGTTCTGAAACAAAATTCTGGAAAAAGGGGGGGGGGGGATAGGGGGTTTTGATTTTATTAAAACACAATGGTTCTCTTAGGGAAAATGTGGGAGTTTTTGCGATTGAGATTTAAAAAAAAACTTTTCACAATGCATGATCGTGTGGTGTGACAAATTAACTCCCTTCTTTCAAGGATAGATTATCGTTTCATAAAACGCTGATAAGAATTTCCTTTTTGTCTTTTTGAAACAAACTTTATTCTATTATGTATCTTAAAGCTATAAACTACGTTTAAACAACATTGAAACCGATCGTCGTTAAACGATGCCATAAGTTCGTTTTTTTTTATTTGGATTTTATATTTTGAAAATTAATCAAATCTGGGCGCCATATTTAAACTGGTGTTATTGAGCTCCGACTCGAGAATAAAATTTTCTTAAAGTGATGGATTAACTATTTCTTTAGCACAAGTAAGTAATTTTTTTAATAGTTTTTGTGCTCAAGTTATTTAAAATGATATTTGGCCCGTTAAATATTTGACCTAGAAAGAAGATTGAAGCAATTTTGTTCCGACCTGAAATCATGTCGGAAAGTGCTAAAGGAATTTAACGTATCTCGATATGACTTCGCATTCAAAAAAAATAAAAAATGAAAATATCAGTATAAAAACGTTAAAAATTGAATAAGAATGCGAAGTCATATGTTATAGGACTATCATATTCCATACTTGGTCCATGCATGTTCGGCATGTTCATAAATGGGGCATTTAAAATAATGTTTAAAGTGAAAGTAGTGATTTGGCAAAAATGAACGTAGGATAGAGATCGATTAGAGGGAGGCAGGACCTTTTTCCTGACGTCGGATCGGTGATTTTAAGCTAGGGATTTGGCAATTGATTCTTACGGGATCCGGGAATATATTTTTCTATTTCGGGATATGAATTTCTTTAAATTCTGCATCTCGGCATTTCATGATTTTTAACCCCGGGATTTCGGGATCAGGACTTCTTCAACCATCTCTCAAATTAGCCTTAGTCGGTCTTAGTCATTTAAACAAGATTCATATCTTACCATTGGCATGTTAATAAGGCTCTAAAAAGAAAAGGCACTGATGGATTGTCCTAGATAGATAATTTATAATGGTCTATATATAAGCAGTTACATTTATTTCATGTTTAAAGCGGTGTAAATTTTTATAATTTAATTTGAATTTTACCAAAAAATGCATTGTAGTAAAGGAGAAGAATAATCGTAGTCTGAGGCCGGAAACATGAAATTAATTAAATTTAACAGAAAGGAAACATATATCGGACTTTAGAAAAAATGAGAGGGCTTTTGGTACCTTTTATGAAATTCTCCATACATATAATAATAATATCTTTTACAAAAAAATCATCCTACAACTGTTCACAAGCTGTATATGTCCGCGGTTTCGCGGGTGTGTTCTAGTAGCTGTTTAGTAATAATGATTAGAAAAATAAGTTTTATCTAATAAGGTAAAATAGTTCAACGTGGCTACGTACTTATACATCCATCCCATATGAATGGAGCCCTGTAATTAAAACTTGTATTTAAAAAGCCATAGCTCCTGGAAACAAGTGATGACAGGACAATGAGTTACTAATTATATGTTTTTTTCATGTATGACCTCTGGGGTAACTGTCCTTTACTTTCTTATCCAAAATCTTTCCCGAGTGACTGTCGTCTTTCGACCATATCTCGTTGTGGTTTATGATTAATTTTGTGATTGTAAGGTTTTTGAGATCAGCTTGGGCGTGCCCAGGTGATCTCAAATGAGAACTTACGGGTAAGTCGGGCTTGCAAGTGTAGTCACTTCGATGACCATTCATGCGTTTGTTGAATGGCTGCTCTGTTTCGCCTACATACTGCATGCCACATCGACACTGAAGGAGGTATACAACATTCTGGGTTTTGCAAGTTACATTGCAAAATATAGTGTACACATACCAAGTCGAGTGACAAGTAAATGTTTGAGTATTTAATATTTGCTGACAAGTCAGACAACGTCTGTTATCACATGACTTGCACCATCCTGCAATTGAACAGCTTTTATTTGAGGAGACATCAGCTCTTACAAATATATCTTTCAGACTTGCTGGTCTCCGAAAACCTAAGACAGGAGGATTGGGGAAGGTCTTTGATAGTTAAGGGTGTTTGGCAATAATTTGCCAATTGGCACGAATCAAACGTGAAAGGTTAGTAAAGGCTGGATTGTATGTAAGAACAAACGGGACTATTTTGCCGCGCCTCTTCCGTTTGTACTGTAACAGGTCATTGCGGCTGTTATTGTTAGCGCGCGCAAACCTCTTGTCCAATTTCTTATAGCCTCGTTTTGTAAAAAATCCGCGAAGTTCCTGTTACCGTTTCGTGACAGCCTCCTCAGAGGAGCAAATCCGCTTTACTTTGATAGCTTGACTGTACGGGATACTTTTTTGTACAGTGTTTGGGTTGCAACTTTGGGGAGAAAGGTACAAATGTACTGATGTGTTTCTGTGTGTTTACAGTAGAGGTCAATTGATATGACACCGTCCTTTATAGATGTGGTTGTGTTTAAGAAAGATATACACATGGAAAAAAGTATTGCAACACCTTGATTTTTTTAAACTTGAAAAATCAGCCTCTTTTTTTGGATGAAATATAATAAAATATGTGTATAATATTAGTGAAACATAGTTTATGATAACATTGGTATTGAAACGAAGAAAAAATGTTTGAAAACAAAATGATTTATATAACCACAATTTTAATAACAAAATGAAGTGTTTTTTGTACAAAAAAATGCATTTTAAAACTTTTACTGTAGTCGAACTTTACAATGTCAGACATTTACAATGTCAGACATTTCAAAATTAATCTTCAGATGACTGTTCACATCATGGTTGATCGTTATACGCCAAAGAATTAGTACTTTGTGCGCAGCCTCCATTCAAACGGATAACCGCATCTTAACGTCTACTGATTCCTGCCATAAATCGACTAATTTGTTGGTAAGGTACCAGCAACCATTTCTGATGAAGGGCATTGTTTATTTCATGATGCGTTTGGACTGGGGTGTCCTTTCGCGCACTTTCCGCCCAATAGTGTCCCATATATCCTCGATATGGTTCAGATCCGGGCTGCGATCGGGCCAAGGAAGATGAACCGAAGTCCGCTTGAACATTGGATTTTCCTCCACGATACTAATTTCCAACTTTGGCGAGCTCTGCACTACATTGGATACGGAAAACTGTGTGTCTGTTCGTTAGAAAATGTCTCTGAAATGGTCTTATCGCACGATAACCAGTAGTGATGAGTTGATCTCGAACAGTTCTTGTTAAAAGGCTCCTGTATGGCCACCACTCTCTTTTTAGGATTGTCTTGTATGCAATGGGTTTCCTTCTGACCAAGATTCATTATGCTGGAATTTCTCAGGCAAATGGTATAGGGGGTCTTCATTATCTCGGAAGTTCTTTAACAGCGTTTATTGCCTGATTTTATTCTCAAAACGACTTATAGTGGAATGGTGATGACCAACAATACGTGCAGTTGTTAAAGCGGCATCCCTGCTTCTCTTATGCTGATAATCTGCCATCTTGCTGCAGTTAAGAGTTGTCAAGGACCCATTACAAGGTGTCAATCACATAACTTTAAAAACTTGGTTATTTAAAGTGTTGAAAACAATGAGGATAAAAGTAGCTGCATGTGCAGATAAAAAACTTATCGAGTCGATATTTATTGATTAAACTCAGGTGATACTTAAATTATGTTTAACTATTTTACCAAATTATATCACAAAAAAAATAAAGATGTTTTTTTAATTTTAATTTAAATTTGGTGTTGCAACACTTTTGTCCATGTGTATATTTTAGTGTCGGAAATTTCATATGTAAATTTATTTGACTGATGGCCGTTGTTTGCATGTTTGATGAAATCAACCAGTTTTTGTTGGGAATTCAATCTATTTCATGTCAACATCATCAATGAAACGGAACCAAGACAGAGGTTTTGGATAAACATGCTGAAATAATTTGTTTTTCTAATTTGCCAATGAAAATATTAGCGTAAGACGGTGCCATTTTCGTCCCCATCGCTGTCCCGTTTATTTGAAGGTAATGATCATCATTAAAGGTGAAGTTGTTGCGTTTCAGGACCAGAGTAAGCAGCTGGACTAAACATTCAGTAGGTGGTTCTAAAATGTTGCGCGAGTCCCATATTTCCCTACAATATTGTATGCCGTCATCGTGAGGTATGTTGGTATACACTGAGGTGACCTCTAAAGTGACAGGGAGAGATTCCGGAGAAAGAGGGTTCATGGATTCCATTTTACGAAGATAATCTGCAGTGTCTTGAATGTGGGAAGACAGATTTTCTACATGAGATCTTAAATGAAAATCGACGAATTCCGAGATTTTCTCAGTCGAATGGCTGTTTGTGGATATAATGGGTCTACCAGGGTTGTTAACCTTGTGTATTTTGGAAGAAGATACAATCAACCGGGCTTGGCATTCTCTGGTTTTAAATAACCAATTATTTTCTCATCTATGTGACCGTCATCGTACATAGTTTTTAACGCAGTGATAATTTTGGAACTAAACTCGGAAGTAGGGTCATAGTCTAGCTATTTATAAAATCTCTCATCAGAGAACTGACGCACTGCTTCCGCGATGAAGTTAGCTTTGTCCATTATCACAACGCAACTGCCTTTGTCTGCTGGTTTTATCACAATATCATCTCGGTTTCTCAGCGATTAATTTGTATGGCTTTTTCTCGTCAGGAGAGGTGTTTTAAAATGACGAGTACTTGTTGCTAGCTAGATGAACAACATCCGATTTGATTTTGTCGATAACATCTTCCAGTGTAGCAGATTTACTAGGTTTTGGAATCCATGAACTCTTCCTTTTAAAATGCGGAATTCTGATTTCTTCCTCCGAGTCCGGAGTGTCGGAGTCTTCCTCATTTTCCATCTCTTTATCCTTGTTACAAAAAATATTCTTTGATTCTGAGGGTTCTGGCAAAGTTATCAAGGTCATTTTTCAGTTTCATATTATCTATGTTACTGGGAGTAGGGCAAAAATTCAAACCCTTTGACAAGACTTTAGTTTCATCCTCAGATAAAGGCTGTGGATAAATTGACAACCGTGTTGTTGGGATTGGTCGGAACTCGAACTTTTCGATTTTTCTTTGAAATCTACGATTTTCTTTGGATTTTTTATAGGGTCTGATTAAAGGGTGGTTAATTTAATAATCTGTTTGACGTGGAGCTTATGTGATTCAATACGTTTGATATCACCAAGACGTACTTGAATTTCGTCAAGTTCAGGATCAGACAATTGTTCACGAGATCGGCAGGGCAAATTATCACGTAGTTTATATAAATAATTTTTTTGATGAATTGCCTCTTGACGTAACAGATCCATTAGACTAAAAGAACTGTTGTATAGAATGTGATTCCATCTATCGAAAAACCTGTTTGACTTTTCTCCTGTTGTAAGTGGGGAGGCTTTTTAAACTAATCCTTTCGGAATAATTCCTTGATCAATGTAGGTTTCTAAATTTGAAATGTGATGTTCTGTTTTGATAATTTTGATAGAGAAGATCTAAATTTCTTAAAATAAAATTGCAAATGCATGATGGAATATGCAGTAAGGTTTGACTGCTAACTTATATATTTATTAGTACTGTATGTACATAATTCAATCTGACTCCTCTGGTGAGGATGATTCATAGGATGAAGACTCCTGTAATATTTTTTTTCTTTTTTACCAAATAGTTCAATTCTTCGTTTTTCATTTCTTCGTTTTCTTTTATTAATTCTCTAGTCGATTTTCCCTTTCTTCGTTTTCTTTTATTAATTCTCTAGTCGATTTTCCCTTTCTGATTTCTTTGTTTTCTTTTTCTTGGGTTTCTTCTGCTCACATTTTTGGCTTCTTCGTTAGTCCAGTGCAGCCAAACATCGTCCGCATCCTCGACATCAACTAACATGGACGAGGTAGAAGGTCTTGGCATTGGCGTCGATATTCACGGCCTCACGGTGGATTAGGCTGGATCTGGAAGATCATCACTAGATAAATTCTTCTCTGATTAGATGATTGGCTCAGATGAAATGCTTTTGTACATTTTTTCTGCAGTTACAACTTCAAGGTGTCAGATTGGCTGGAACACGTAGTATAAGTGGATTTTAAGTGAAATCACGAGAAAGCGATACATTGACTCCGGATGTCCTAAATCTTTTAACTGTTATTACATTGTCTTACCGTAGATTTAATTAGTTAAGAGGTAATATATGGCTCTATATGAAACGTTAATATAAACATCCACATTGTCATTTTTTTATTTTTTTTAGAAGTAGTTATACTTTATTGGTATTTTGACATTTGTTAGTGGATACATCAAATACCGGTACCTTATCCCGGCCTCGTTAACCGTTAGTAGCATATAATTAATTTAATTAGTATTTGTTAGTTTCTTTAACTGTAATATATACATTTATAAATCATCGTAAATTATAATATATCCACATTGTTATGTTAAAATCATTGAATCATAAAATATACACAAACAGATACATACACAATCAGACATAATTCTTACCTGCCATGTTGTTATCAAAACATTTAACCCAACATTGTCAATGCACATTAGTTTCATAAAAAAAAGTTTTCATCTGTACATCAGTTTTCGATTACCTGTACATGAGAATTATTTACACGCAAGATTTGTTACCCTATTAATAGTGAACCATGACACAAACATTATTTAGTAATACATCACAAAGGGCCAAACTTACTGTAGCAAGATATTGCCTTTGGAAAATTGGTCAGGAAAGTGAGTTCAACTAGGAAGAATATTTTATGATCCCTAGCATTTTGAATATACATTAGTTATTAGAATAGTAACAGTGATGATCTTAATTCACACATAGATTAAATTTTCAAACAACATTTCTTTCAATATTTGATAATTACAACTTTGGTCATTTAATTTAGCACATTTATTGTCATTGTTTTGTAATCTTTTTTTTGTTTTTGTTTGTTTGAACGGACATCTCATTTTTGTTCTTTATATAATTATTGACAGATGGCGGCAAACATTCTCTTGTTCTATTGAAGGACACCTATGGGTGCAGGAGTTTCGCGCTACATCGAATACCTATTGGTGGCCTTCGGCTATTGTCTGCTCTATGGTCGGGTTGTTGTCGCTTTGACACATTTCCAATTCCATTCTCAATTTTATCTTGTAATACTTCCAACGGACTTTTATACTTATCAATGGCCGAAATCAAAGACCCCAACGTAATTTTTCAGTGGAATCTTCGCTTTATTTTTTTTTATAATTCTTGGGAACGTACAAGTCATTTCCTTCTTTATATATTTATTAATTGGTGGCGACTGTAATGCCTTGCTAACATTCTCTTGTTATGTTTCCAACAGACGCTTATACGTAACTTTCAAGGTCCGAGATTGGTAACCATTTCTGGACTTTAGGATGAAATCAATAAAACCTGCTTTAAAGAGTGTAGTGCAACATTTTGACAGTCTTGAATAGTTCCTTAATTTTCAAAGATAAACTTCATGTTTCTTCCTGTACACTGGCTGTACACTGAATTAATTAAACCCATTTGAAGCTTTATAGTGAAGACTTGCAGTAAAACCTACAATAACGTAGAATTAAAGAAAACACTTTTCAAAGAATTTACCAAGCATCTAGTGTTGTGTGGATCCCTTTTCTTTGTAATGCGTTTTACTTCAATATTTCTGTTGTTAAGCCCACGTTGTACATTCTTGCACAACCACCCGGTATATTGTAATAACTTATATCTTGTTTTATCAACCGAAATACCATACTGACTTGCGTAAGCTCTTTGTGCTCATCGAGTGCAAGAAATCAATAGACTAAGAGCTTGCAGTTGTAGAACATGTAGAAAACAAATGCTAAGACCAGTTGCCGTTTCATTATCTAAAACACTGCTGTCCCACATACTTTTATCGTCCGATTTCAATAAAAGGTCTCCTCTTTCAACATTGATTCCAATATGATTATTCGTAAGTTCATCCATTCTATTGTCAAGACATTTTGTATGATAAGAGTTTGCCTTTCCAAAGTTAGTTCTGATGAGATGATCATATAAGTACATAAATATATAAATGAAATTCCCCACACGAAAACTAACGGTAAAGTATTTTTTTGTTGTTTCGTTATACTTTACACACATACCTTTCTCTAGTCCAAGCATCTTAGATATGTAGAGTCCAATTATTGTAATTGTTAGCTTTCAAAGTGGTGGCTTTTAGACTTTTCGTGTAAAGCTCAATCTGATATTGGAGCCCGAAATCTGCTTGTGGCAACAGCCTCGCACACGAAAGGCTCGGTTTCATATTTCCCTTAGTCCTGGTTAGGGAGAATGATAAGATCGTAGTCGGACACTTCTTTGTGCAATTCCAAATCATTAATTCCCACATATTTTTCATTATAAGGCTTGTTACATGAGTTACGGAATATTATACAAACTTTTTTTAGTAGAGAAAATCACTGACTTGTTTTCAACTTTGTGCTATTTGTCATGTTTACAATAAAAAAATCCGAGAAATATTAGAATGTTTCCTAAATCAGAAAATAGGTTGGAACAATTTTATCTTTTGTCTTCACAAAACTATGTTAGTGCTATTTCATTCCATCTATTCAAATGACTATTACGTTTTCATTTATTTTGACATAATTTTGCCTAAAAATCTGTCCTATACGTTTGTGATGCTTCTTCATGTGTGCTCTTCTTTTGGCTCATCGGGTTGTTCCTCGATATCGTCTATATGATTGGATGGTATTTTATATCCTTTTCCTGTTTAGTACGGAGAAAACTTCTTCAATGTGTTTCTGAGCCGATGCACGAGGTTACAGGATTTCTTTATAATGCTTCTCTATTGGTTTTTCTATTACTCCAACCGTTTCAGAAATATAAACATTGCTCTTACATGTTGAACTTCACCTCACATAACACGTACCATAACAGTTTGAAGTCAACAAAAAGCTGAAAAATAAATTATTGTTTGGCATAACGGCTTCGAACTTCGTTAACATACTTTGCAATGAATGTGTTTATATTTTTATCACTACTTTGCACAAGTTTACTTACATCCTGTATCAAAGAAAAGAAGAGAAAAAAATGCATAGGATAACAGATTTACATTGTAATGCACTTCTGTTTTCAAAAATTACTTTTCGTCTTTTATTTCTGAAACAATTAGACAAGATTATTAAGTTATTTAAACAAACCGAAAGTGGGTTTACAATATAATGTTTACGTTTATTCGTTACATGTAAACAGGTCTCGCTTTATGATGACCTTAATTTATGAACCTAAACAAAAATACTTAGAGTGAATGACGTTCCCATATTTTTTTTCATTTTTCACGTGAGAAAAATAACCAGTCAGGGGCATTACTTAAACAAGTAACAATTAAAATTACCTATACAAGTAATGTTGAAAACGAGGCTAATTTAAATATAACTTATATAAGTTATTTTTCTGAATATCATTTTTATAAGTGTCCAAGAATACAGATTTTACTAGCTTTAAATAATTTTCACAGTTATCTGGTTATTTTTCCCTTGATATATAAAAACTAATTCTTCAGAAACACTAATTAACTTTCCGACGCACTTATCTTTTATACCGACGCTTCTGGGTCAAAGATTGGTCTCTTGGGACTATTAAATTATCATTTTCCTCTAAAATCTTGAAGGTAGACTGATATAAAGAGATAGATACTTGTGAATTAATTAAGACCTGAAGTTATTTATAATTTGTAACCTAAATCAATTACATAGGTGCCTTAGATAAGTGTAATTGCTATATTTTTCAAAAATGTTTAAAATAACTTATTCAAGTGATATTTTTGTCATTATTTTCAAAGTATGCCTTTATCTCTATACTCCTCTCAAATCTGATAAATTCTTTATTTTAAGATATAAAATGTTGTTTAAAATCATGAAAACTTCATTTGGTCTTGTATAAGTAATTAAAAAAAATAACTTGTTTAAGTAACGCCCCTGACTGATAACTGTTCCTACTACTGATATTGTAAGTGATAAGGACAAGAGCAATTATCCTTTTCAAAAAGGTATGTAAATTGGAACTAGGTTTTACTAAAGAGAACGCAACATATATATCATGCTTTTCTTTGTAACTGGTGTTTGTTTGTGCTGTATAACTATGCACTCTTTCTTATTAATTTTTGTCATTGAGTTATTAGATTTCCATATTATGGATTTCAACAGGTTACAAAGTGACAAATCTTGTAATGTGGTCTGACATTCTCCTTTTGTTTTTCTCATATTTTTCTATATTATAGTAAGCCTTTGCTCTTTCAGACAGTTTTTCTACATCCTTGAAGTAAGTCTGTGTATATTGATTTTCAGTTGCAATTATGTTTTGCATTACTATTAGGAATTTGCATTAGTTCTTCACTGCTTCCTGTTACGTAACCGCATGTTAATTTCCTCAAAATACAAAATCCAAAATCTAATATCGTATAATTATAACCCAAAAAAATGTAATGTGTTTAAACAATTGAATAGACATGTGTGGCATGCGTATACTTTATGCAAAAACGTTTTATTTATACCATTATTTCTCGCTATAATTGTTTAGTGATTTTACGTAAATATTGACTCGGTTATTTGTTTTAATATTATAATGATTACTAAATGAGTTCAGAATTATCAACTAAAATAAAATTGTTATAAAACTCGTACTGTCTTGGCTAACTGGGTCGTGGTTCGAACTGCGTGTGCAAATATAGTGAAGTGATCCGTGATGACTAATATTGTCGATAGTTTCCATTCGGTGGTTTAAGGGAAAGGAAATCCATACACATTAAGTCTCATATCGATATCGTTGACATGCTTTAAACGTTGATTGGTAAGTGAATTCCTACGGACACATCTTCCACATTCCTCTATTCATTTCTGTATAATTTGCATTGGTGCAATTAATAATGCCAGTAAAAAATATCCTTGCCCAGTGATGTTGTTTGATATCTTCCAGGATGTCCCATGTCACTGTGTATGGCTTTCAACAGATGGTACATGTTCTAATGGTGGTATCAGTTGACATATTTCTCATTTACAACCGTAACTCGATGAAGAAGTATGTCATACAGTAATCGATAATTAAACTGCTCTACATGTGGTTCGGTCCAATGTCTTTCCTGGTAGGCTTGCTATTTCCTCTTATATTATCCACAAAATGTTATATGTCAGGATACTGCTCGTGAACGTTCCTCCAGTCTTCTTAGATCAAGATCTCTCAGTAATAGACCTAATTTCAACGTAAGACTGTCGATGTAATATTCTTGCATGACTACATTACAGAGGTCTTGGAGTGAATCACTTTATCACGGTAACTGAATAAGTGCGTCTGCATCTGCGTTGATTTTTCCAGGTTTTTACTTGATGTCAAAGGTAAATGCTGTAAATCATGCTAGCCAACGGTATCCTGTAGCGTCTAACTTCGCATATTTCAATACATAGATGACAAAGTAAAACAGTAACTGAGTATAAAGCCTCCAGTGGACATCATACTATTAATATCCAAATTTATACCTTCATGCTGAAAAAAAATCAAAGGAAGACTTTAAAAGAGTGAAGAGATTTTCCTTCACACATATGCTTGTTATTTGAATAACCAATGAGAATGACAAATAAAACACGACCAATACTGGACATGAATAGAATGATTAGAAATGTAAAAGGTTCATGCTTCAATATCTTTTTAATAGTATACTATTGTAATGTGTAAATAAGTATACAGATCCAATAAATAGGTTCCAATGGCTATTTATTATCAAAACAGTAATTTCATACAGGTCAAAGTACAAAATAGAATACATTTGTTAGTAAAAAAAGTTAGCATTTGATGTTGGAATAATAGTCATTTAGTTTTTTTCCTGAGTTGATTGAAACTTATGCAGAGAGTATAAGTGTTGTTTATTCAGATGGAATGGTTTCTTCCATGAAATGGGGCAGTTGATTCCATTGTGAGGTCAGAGGTCATGCCTAATTTGGTCTGACTGATATCAGGGATTAGGTTCGCAGGTTACAATTGCAGGCTGCCAGCTTCTCACTTTTGATTTGGCTGTTGAATACAAAGGACGTTTACTCTATAGGAATAATTTTTCAATTTCACCCACCATCCACCCCACTCTACCACCTTCAACATTTCACTGAATGCGGGAACAGTTCTCAGCAACCCAGTGGTGTTTATTATGTGTAAATAAGTATACAGATCAAATAAATAGGTTCAAATGGATATTTATTATCAAAACAGTAATTTCATACAGGTCAAAGTACAAAATAGAATACATGTGTTAGTAAAAAAGTTAGCATGTGATGTTGGAATAATTGCCATTTTGTTTATTTTCTAAGTTGACGCATAATTAATCAAATATATGAAGATTTGAATATGTTCCACATTGACCTCGGGCTTTAAATAGTCATAAAACATACCAGTATTGTCTAACATAACGTTCCCATTTTTTTCATTCATTGTCCACGTGATAAAATTAACTGTTCTTTCTACTGTTTTTGTTAGGTCATAAGGATAAGAGCAATTATCATTTTCAAAAAGGTATGTAAGTTGGAAGTCAGATTTACTAAAAAAAGTGCTATAAAAAATGCAACTGGTATACCATGCATAAATGAGAGGGTTAGCGCTATAAAACCAGGTTAAACCATCATTTTCTACATTTGAAAACGCATGTACCAAGTCAGGAAAATGACAGTTATTTGATTTTGCCATGTGATTATGGACTTTCCGATTAGAATTTCCTCTCAGTTCAGTATTTTGGTGATTTTACTTTTTTCTTTCTAACAGGTGTTTGTTTGTGCTAAATCTGCACTCCGAGTCATTTATGTTTTTCATTGAGATGTAGGATTTCAATATGAGGTATAAGAGCAGGATACAAAGTAACAAGTCTTGTTATTTGGTCTGACATCATTTTTTTTATTTTCTCATAATTTGCTTTTGAATTAGTAAAGTAAGCCTTTGCTCTGTCAGACATTTTTTCTAGATACTTAAAGTAAGTCTGATTAAAAGTATTGCCAGTTGCTTTTTTTTTTTTGCATTAGTCTTTTTGAATACATATTTGTTCTTTACTGCTACTTTAACCTCACTGCATGGTAATTTTCTCATTTTTTTTAGAAATAAAAAATTAAATATCGAATAATTAGAACAAACAAATAGTAATGCCGGTAAATAATTGAAAAGTTGTATGTGGCATGCGTATGCTTTATGTACAAAGTTTTCATGGATACCATTATTTATCGCTATATTTGTCTAAATTTTACGTATACATATTGATTCGGTAATTTGTTTGAATATTACCATGATTACAAATAGTTATCAAAGGTACAAGGATAATAATTTAGTACGCCAGACGCGCGTTTCGTCTACATCCGAGTCACCAGGGACGCTCATAACAAAACATTAATATAGCCAAACAAGTACTAAATAAGTTCAAAATTAATAACTAATTTAAACATTTTGTGTAAAATAAAATTGTAATAAAACGTTAACGCATCCACAACTGTCTTGGCTAGCTGGTTCGTGTTTGGAACTGCCTAAGCAAATCTAATGAAGTGATCTGTGATGAATTATAGTGTTGATAGCCTCCCTTAGATGGTTCGAGGGAAAGGAAGTCCATGCACATTAACTGCAATAGCGATATCGTTGAAATATTTGACAGTGGTCCACGCTTGTTGGTAAGTGACTTTCTACGGACACATTTTCCACATTCCTTTATTCATGTGTGTATATTCTGCAATGGTGCAATTTATAATGCCAGTACAAATTATCCTTGCACAGGGATGTTGTTTGATATCTCCCAGGATGTGCCATGTCACTGTGTATGGCTTCCAACAGATGGTACATGTTCTAATGGTAGCATCAGTTGACATGTTCCCTCTTCATTTACAACGGTAACACGATGAAGAAATCCGTCCAACAGCAAACGACGATTAAACTGCTTATCGTGTGTGTTCGGTCAAATGTTTTTTTCTGGTAGTCTATGTTTGCCGAAATTTGTAAAGTTCTAAAGATTCACGTTCAAATTTAGAAGTTGCTTTTTCATTTGCGGCGACATGTTTTAATTTAATGAGGTCATTTTCAATCTGTCTCTTTTCTCCTAATGTTGAGTATGTTAGCTTGTTATTTTTTGGGATTTTTGTCAGGTTTTCGGAATCCTCCGGTTTTTATGCCTTATACAATTTTACCCATTTACCCATTAACCCTCAATTTACTTGTGCATAATTATAAGCCATCTATTAAATCTTTGTTATTTTCTAATAGTTTTTTAGAACTTATTAATGATAAAGCTATGAAAAATCATATTAGAATATATTTTCCCGCCAAAATTAAAATTTTCTTATCCCGAAAACAAGCACATTGACCTATATTTATATATATTTTTACTTTTTGGGTTCCTTTATTAAACCTCTATCAATACATACTATTGTTATGAAAAGCTTGTTATTTTGAAACTGAGTAGCGAACTTCTTTTATACAGTTCCAAAAATACCATGAATGTCAAACGGAATGTGAATACAGAGTAACGAAGAGACATTCAGAAACTTATGTTGAACGATACCATTCGAGTATTGTATAAATTCCTTCCCACTTAGGAAAAGAAATTCAGATGAACAGGATTGAATTATAGTTCATATATAGTAGAAAGGAGAACATCTCTAGTATTAATAAAAATATTGATGAATATGCATATGCTTGTCAGTGAACAAAAAAATATATATCGGTTCTCAATTTAAAAAGCAGAACAGTTTTTCATATTCTTACATGAAATATTATTTAGCAAAATTTATTTGGAAGATAAATATGAAGTTTGGTTGGAAAGGCTACTAATGTTGTAACAAGAAAGAATGTTCTAGACATGTATATCAGGAAACCATACTTGTGCATTTGTTTAAAACCACTGTGCTGTTTCCATCAATACGGTTCGCAGTCTCAATGCATTGATAAATATCAATCAGATGGTTCTGTATCTCCGGTTAAATATCATATGGTGCAACGAGGCTAAAAAGTTCCGAAGACATTTTCCAGGCGATAAGATACTATAAATTTCGCCAGCAATCCATTTATGGGAAGGAAATTCAAAGTAAGCTATTGTCTGATTGAGTAACTACAAAAGATCTTTTACCAAATCCATCTATACACGTGGAAAAAAGTATGGCAACACTACCATTGAAAACAATGTAAAATGATATGATTGTAGAATGAATATAATTAGGGTTCTGCTAAACACTTTTGATCATTTTATGCTTTGAAATTGAATTCATGGTGTTAACTTACTTTTCATTTAATATTATTGCTACATGGTTATGACATAACAGCTGCACTGAAATAGTTTTTTCTCACTTTTCACAAAAAAAACACAAATTTTGCAGGACTAATTTTTTCCAATACATTGGTTCTTCAACAAATACAGATTTTTATGCATAAAATGATAGAACTTTTTGAATGTAAGTTGATAACACAAATTCAGTTTTAAACCATAAACGGATCAAAAGTACTTCAATTTACATTGTTTTCAATGAAAGTGTTGCAATACTTTTTTTTCAGGTGTATACAAGTTCCAAAATTTGAGAAATGACTCTCTCTAATTTTTGCGCTATTTTCACATTCCATGATTGGTCAAAATTTTATTGTAACGTTAAATTTTCTTGGTTTCTTGAGTTTTCCTTTTGTAACGTCATGAAAAAAAGCGACCATGCCTCATGAGGTCATATATAAAAGTACACAACTTTTTTCAGATCTTTGAAAAGACAGGATAAAAATCATTGGTGAAACAGATTTTACCACTATAACTCGTGTGTTACGATATTTCTCCACCCTCGACAATTCAATTTTAACTATTTTAAAAGCTTGGCAAGCCTCGCGCGCTTTAAATATAAATTTTAACTGTCTCGAATGGAGAAATATCGTTACACACTTGTTGCAGTTGATGAATCTATATGCCAAAATTTGAGAAATGACTGCCATATGTCGCACCAAAATTAAAAGTATGTGCTAAGAAAGCCTTGAATGGTAGAACCAACGACGATTTGACAATTAATCCTTATTCTTTACATTTCTTTGACGAATCATCTGTCACACAAAATAATTCGAAACTGGAAATGGGCATGCAACTTAGAGGGAAAGGCTAAAAATAGGCTTCCAATGCCACCCACACGGCAAACCTCTTTAATGGCCCTTTGTAATTGATTATTTCAATGTTTTAGATGGACCTTCAAATGAATTTTATCTCTATGCCTTTTGTCATATGCTTTACCGAAACTAGATCGATTTGGAAACCGTCACGTAGAATTATATCAACCTTCATATCACCCAGACTTGAATACTTGCAGTATGTTCTAAAGAAATGAAAGACTTTGTCAAGCCAAACGATTTACGCGCGTGAATTGACTGAGATGGCTATATGTGACGGTCTAGAACAAATTACTCCTTCACAGTCTATTTTGTGGATGTGGTTATTTGTAAAAACACTTGCTTAGTACATCATATATATCCTCATAATTGATTTAATTAAAATTGTTCATGTTTTTTTTTTGTGTTATGCAAAATTTGAGGGGGAGGTTAACAGATCTATTGAAAGTATATTATTGAAAGAGAACCTTTTTCGACGGATTTGTATGGTTCGTTTTATGTTGTACGTTTACACCACTGTCCAATGTTAGGGGCGCCCCGCTTACATGGGTAACCCCGCCACATTATGTATGTATGTGCCTGCCACAAGTCAGTGGTCTGTAATTCAGTGATTGTCTTTTATTTATGTCTTACATATTTGTTATTCGTTCATTTTTTGTATATAAATTGGATCGTTAGATTTCTCGTTTGAATTGTTTTACAATTTCGAAGCCTTTTATATCTGACTATGCGGTATAGGCTCTGGTCATTGTTGAAGGCCATACGGTGAACTAAAGTTGTTAATTGTTGTGTTATTTGGTTTCTTGTCGGGAGTTATCTCATTGTCAATCATACCACATCTTCTTCATTATATTCAATATCATGCCGTGCCTAGTAAAACAAATAGAATTAAGCTTTTGGGTATTTATGACTTAATGACTTAGCTACTCGATGACGAATGAATATGATCAAGCTAAATAATTACCTGGTATTCAGAGCGTTACTATATAGTGTCCTGAAGAATTCATTGGGATACAACAGACACTAATAAAAAATCAAGTAGTAGAAAAGATAGTCGAGCAGACTATTAACAAGACTAGTACTGATATTTGTCAAGGTTATTGCAGTGATGACGAGGTTTTGGGTTATTTCGATGTGTCAACGTTGTTTATTAAACTCTAGATTTCAAATATCGTTATATAACTACAGTACACCATATTCACAAAACAACTTAAAAAAAAATGTCCTTGACAGTGACTTTTTATGAAACATTTTATTGAGAAATGTTTGGAAGTTATCTTTTCAAGTCGACATATTGCTATTCACTCGCAATAACAAATCTGTAACATGTGTAATGGACATCGGTATAATCGGTATATGAGTATATACCCAAATGGTCATGACTATACGGATATGGTCCAAATACTCATATGGTCCGGAACAGTTATATAGCAAGTACATATTTCTGATAGATTCATTGATTCTCAGTATCAATGTCTCTCTCCTTTTTCTTTTTTTTATTGTGGGAATATATCTGTAAATGACGTTACTGCCTTAAGTAAATCAAAGTTTAAAGCAATGTTAATATCTTTATTTTTGGTAAAGACTTATCAGCCATGTTGGATCCTACTCTCCACATCCTGAAGGTCCAACACTGAAAATATACATGAAATATGTGCTTCAATTTGTATACACATGGTAGGCTAGTCCATGCATTATATGTTGTCTTGTTTATTTTATTTTTTGTGCTGATATGTCGCAGCAACTAGTGTAATATCGATATATGTTCGACGTTTCCTCAACTTTTTAATGGTGTTAGATACATACCTGACGAGCTCATTTAATAATGACATGGTGTTATTAGTTATGTCCTATCGTTTGGGTTTTAAGGCTTTTATATTAAAAAAATACGATGCAATATAATTGCCATCAAGACAATTATTTGACAAATTCCAAATCAAGTTGATTGTGAAACAAATTTTATCATCATGTAATAGGACACAAAGTGCCATCAACAGTCGTCAAATTCGAACTATATAGTTAGTTATTACAAGTCTAGGACTGACAAAATATGAACTGTCATAAATATATCAACACACTGATATATAACAAAAACCATAAAAGAAAAACAGATATGGAAGACAGCAACCTACGGCAACTGTGTTTATTAGTCTTTTGACTTGCAACAGGTACACATAATATGTGAAGTCGTAAGTATGCATTAGATAAACTCCTGTTCCAGGACCGTTATATAACAGCATATCATTAAAATAACTAATAGAAATTTGTTCAGTTAACGAAAGAGTTGAAACATTAGCATACTATGAAAAAGTATAGGTTTACATTTTACTCAGTATTTGGTATGTAGCAAACTAGTGTCACAGACATATGTTATTGAATTACCTTTTTTCACACACAAAGAAGTGCTTCGTTGAGCATGCCCTATCGTTCCAATGAAGTTTACCATCATTGTACATGTGAGTTGATAGACAGTGTTCATAATAACGCCCATTAGGCTCGCCAGGTCCCCAGTCAGTAAAATCCAAGTAGGTGGAACTAGTGTTCCAGATGAATTGTCTTTTGGCTTTTAAAGCATTTGCACCAAGCCAAATCTCTCCAGCCAAACCAGCTGAAGTAAATATTATGATTAAATAAGACTTGATCTACAGTAAATATTATGATTAAATAAGACTTGATCTACAGTAAATATTATGATTAAATAAGACTTGATCTACAATGTATGCTCAAATGGGTCCACTTATTTTTTTAGATGATTGCCTTTACTTCGTTTACACAAAGACTTGTTGCAAAAACATGTTTACATATAAAGTAATGAAAATGCATTTACGAACAAAAAATCATCATTATCCTTTTGCAGGATGAATTTAAATTTACTTTAAGTGTGTGCCGATTTTATAAGAAATAAAGGTATTTTTTTCAAATCGATCGTTATAAATTATTGAAGGAAATGATATCAATGAATACAGCAAACAAGCGTTAAAAAATTAAATTTTTCGAGAATTTTAAACTGTTTATCTGGTACATGTACACTCGAATCAAATTGTATCTGCACGCGTACAATATCATTCAACTCTTGATGCTATTTGGTTTTCAATATGTGTTTGGTAGCGTTGTTGAGTGTATTATTGCAGCTAAATTATTATTTGTCTCATCAATAGACTATTTTCATATTACCGACTTTTGACCCCGGTTTATATTATTTTTCGAGAGGTTACATACGAAAACCTGGTACTTGGTCAATTGAGAGCACCGTTTAGAAGTAACATCAAACATTTATATTAATCGATACATTCTTGGGGGAAAAATAAACTCATAATAAGTACCAGGACTAAATTTAGTATATACGGCGCCGCGCGTTTCGTCTACAAAAGACCCATCAGTGACGCTCGAATCCAAAAAAGTTAAAAAGGCCAAATAAAGTACGAAGTTGAAGAGCATTGAGGACCAAAATTCCTGAACGTTTTGTCAAATACAGCTAAGGTGATATATGCCTGAGGTAGAAAAGCCTTAGTATTTCAAAAAATTCAAAAAATTGTAAACAGTAAATTTATAAATAAAATCAAATCAATGACAATATATACTGCTTCATATTTTCTTTACACGACAAACTCATAAGAAAAGAGTAAAATTTGCCCTCAAATTACACCGATTTAATGTTTGATGTTTCTTCTTAACGTTGCTCTAAATTGACAGAGTACCAGGATGTTGTAGGTAATTATAACCTGTCGAAAAAGAATATAAACCGGAGTCAAAAGTCTAATATGAAAATAATATATTGCCTACTTGTATCTATGTTTGGCTTGGGAAGGATATTCATCAGGAAGCTGTTTTCTCTGGCAGTTTTAATTTCAGCTAAATACGCATTTTGGTTATCTTGGCAGAGGTTCTAAAAAATAGGAAATATCAATTTGAAGGACATTTTATCAACTTAATTGTAGCCTCTTTTTATTCATTTCATTACCTCAAAGAAATACATCGATACACATGGCTGCATTTGCATAACTATTTATATTCCGAGTTCCACAGAAAAACGTCCTCGATTCTATATTTATAGATTATCGGTGATCATCTCAACGAGTGTGATTTTCTCGCTTGTTTACAGACTTTGAAACGAATCAACATAATGTTTGGAGATAAAATAATCATAATAAACTTTATCCCCGGCTAAGTATATATCTAGGATTTTGATTGGTTAACGCACATCGTTACCCATATCCCCGGACGTTGCTAACCATTATAACGGGGAACTTCACGCAAGTTTTCCTTAGTTCCATGATAATCCTTGTGAAATATTAAATTCTGTAGATTATCCATGCTGTTTGTAATAAAATATTTAATTCATTAACGAGTTTGTCCTATTTTGACGATTATTTACACTCATTTCATTAAATGCATCACTGGACTGCCACATCTCAAGGAATGAGACTTCTAACTTAGATATGCAAATGACCCACTTTGACCATGTTGACGTCACACCATCTATGACGTAACTCTCACAACATTGAGCGCCAAATTTGACTAAATCCAGTTTCTCTGTCTCCGTATTAAGAACGTCTTATATTTGATTACCTGCAGGGTTCTACCACAGGAAGAACCCTTCAACCCGTAAAAAATATGTAAAATTTCTAAATTTCAATAAAACTTTTTAAGATAGTGAAACACTTTGTACCCAAATTTCCATAAAACTCGCCCGATTTGGACCAAGACCGGGGATAAATTCGTTATCCGTAGATATGGATATTTTAACACTCTTCAGTACCCTGTGCACCCTTCGGCTACGCCTCATAGTGTACTGGGGTACCTCAGGGTGTTAAAATATCCCTATCATATACTTGTATCAAATAATTCTTAAATTTTACAGTTCAATAACATTTTAAAATATTAAAAGGCTATGAAAGAATTACCAGGTTTATTAACCAGATTCCTACAAATTTCCTAAGCGGGCTGATAAAGGCACCTTTATTAACGGCTTCCGGAATGTTATCGCATGCCTTTCCGTTATTGTCCGTGGGGTTTATCACATGCAACTTCAGGTATTTCCGTATTTCCGGAAAGTTGTTTGTAAACATGGCAGACGACACGGACACTGCTGCTTTTGTTCAATCGTTGAAAAACGATAATACAGTTAGAAAAACTGCTAGTGACATGAGACTTTTCAACAAATGGTTGAGATGCAATAACGAGATGAGGTTAGCGGGAGAAATTGCTGTTACGGAATTGGATAAATGTTTGGCTCGTTTCTTCATGACAGTTAAAAAAGACGACGAGTCAAACTATGAACCCCAATCTGTCAGATTAATGCAGAGCAGCATTTCAAGATCTCTAACAGAGAAATGTGCAATAAATATGAAATTTTCATCACTCTAGAGATGTGATGTCTGTCAAACTGAAACAGCTTAAATCCATGGGAATGGGAGCCAAAAAAAGGAAAGCAAACCCCTTCACAGCTGAAGAAGTGAATATACTGTACGAAAAAGAACTACTTGGTGCAGGTAACAATTATTTGCATAATTATTATTTATGTTATTGATATTTTAAGTAGCTTTGTCTTGTTATTTGACTCTATGTGACGTCACCATTTTCTCTAAAAAAAATGAACACATTGAAATGATCATGATGTTACTAAAAAAATGATTTGACTATAACTTGAATTATATTCCCCTGATTTTGTACAGTCGTAAGAATCTATATTATTTTAACCTCATTGTATACACAAGTCTAAATCAAATATTTTTTACTCAACAAATTCCTTAAATTTATTTGCAGGAATCCTCAATCTCTAGTAAGAACGGTATGGATGAATAACACTCTTCATTTTAGTTTGCGATCCCGGGAAAAGCACACAGCTTTGAGATGGGGAGACATTCAAATGCAGGCAACTACTGATGGTCAACAGTATCTAGAACATACTGAAAGGATAACCAAAACAAGAAATGGTACTAACTTGGATGCACGTGCCTTTCAAGCCAAGATGTTTGCTGACACATGTAATGTTTCAGGAAAAGTTTTATAAGGGACAAGATTCAAAATAATTATTTTATTTTTTAATTGAATTACAGAAAAAGTCAATTTAAAAGCGCAAAACATAGTATGTATGTAGTGTAAATATGTATTAAACAAGATATCAAGATATTGCCATCACAAAACTAGAGGCTCTAAAGAGCCTGTGTCGCTCACCTTGGTCTATGTGCATATTAAACAAAGGACACAAATGGATTCATGACAAAATTGTATTTTGGCGATGGTGATGTGTTTGAAGTTCTTACTTTACTGAACGATTTTGCTTCTTACAATAATATCTATAATGAACTTTGCCCGTTAGTAACAGAGAACTATATTTGGTAAAAATTTACATAAATTTACCAAATTAATGAAAATTGTTAAAAATTGACCATAAAGGGCAATAACTCCTTAAGAGCGGTCAATTGACCATTTAGGTCATGTTGACTTATTTGTAGATCTTACTTAGCTGAACATTATTGCTGTTTACAGTTTATCGCTATCTATAATAGTATTCAAGATAACCAAAAACGGCAAAATTCCTTTAAAAAATTCCAATTGGAGGGCAGCAACCCAACAACCAGTTGTCCAATTCATCTGAAAAATTCAGGGCAGATAGATATTGACTTGATTAACAATTTAACTTCTTGTCAGATTTGCTCTAAATGCTTTGCTTTCATAGTTATAAGCCAAAAACTGCATTTTACCCTATGTTCTATTTTTAGCCATGGTGGCCATCTTGGTAAAATGGCCAGGTCATCGGACACATTTTTCAAACTAGATACCCCAAAGATGATTGTGGCCTAGTAGTTTCAGTGGAGATTTTTGTAAAAGATTACTTACATTTATGAAAAATGGTTAAAAATTGACTATAAAGGGCATTAACTCCTAAAGGTGTCAACTGACCATTTCGGTCATGTTGACTTATTTGTAAAACTATCTTTGCTGAACATTATTGATGTTTACAGTTTATCTCTATCTATAATAATATTCAAGATAATAACCAAAAACAGCAAAATTTCCTCAAAATTACCAATTCAGGGGCAGCAACCCAACAACGGGTTGCCTGATACAACTGAAAATTTCAGGGCAGATAGATCTTGACCTGATAAACATTTTTATCCATGTCAGATTTCCTCAAAATGCTTTGGTTTTTGAGTTATAAGCCAATAACTGCATTTTACCCCTATGTTCTATTTTTAGCCGTGGCGGCCATCTTGGTTGGTTGACCAGGTCACGCCACACATTATTTAAACTAGATACCCCAAAGATGATTGTGGCCAAGTTTGGATTAATTTGGCCCAGTAGTTTCAGAGGAGAAGATTTTTGTAAAAGATTACTTTAATTTACGAAAAATGGTTAAAAATTGACTATAAAGGGCAATAACTCCTAAACGGGTCAACTGACTATTTTGGTCATGTTGACTTATTTGTAGATCTTACTTTGCTGAACATTATTGCTGTTTACAGTTTATCTCTATCTATAATAATATTCAAGATAATAACCAAAAACAGCAAAATTTCCTCAAAATTACCAATTCAGGGGCAGCAACCCAACAACCGATTGACTGATTCATCTGAAAATTTCAGGGCAGATAGATCTTGACCTGATAAACATTTTTAACCCATGCAGATTCGCTCTAAATGCTTTGGTTTTGAGTTATAAGCCAAAAACTGCATTTTACCCCTATGTTCTATTTTTAGCCGTGGCGGCCATCTTGGTTGGTTGACCGGGTCACGCCACTCATTTTTTAAACTAAATACCTTAATGATGATTGTGGCCAAGTTTGGTTTGATTTAGCCCAGTAGTTTCAGAGGAGAAGATTTTTGTAAAAGATTACTTTAATTTACGAAAAATTGTTAAAAATTGACTATAAAGGGCAATAACTCCTAAACGGGTCAACTGACCATTTTGGTCATGTTGACTTATTTGTAGATCTTTCTTTGCTGAACATTATTGCTGTTTAC
This sequence comes from Mytilus trossulus, assembly GCF_036588685.1. NCBI lineage: Eukaryota > Metazoa > Mollusca > Bivalvia > Mytilida > Mytilidae > Mytilus > Mytilus trossulus. Next base: position 36,570,428 of record NC_086380.1, on the reverse strand, counting down.
AGTTTATCTCTATCTATAATAATATTCAAGATAATAACCAAAAACAGCAAAATTTCCTCAAAATTACCAATTCAGGGGCAGCAAACCAACAACCGATTGACCGATTCATCTGAAAATTTCACGGCACATAGATCTTGACCTGATAAACATTTTTACCCCATGTCAAATTTGCTCTTAATGCTTTGGTTTTTGAGTTATAAGCCAAAAACTGCATTTTACCCCTATGTTCTATTTTTAGCCGTGGCGGCCATCTTGGTTGGTTGATCGGGTCACGCCACACATTTTTTAAACTAGATACCCCAATGATGATTGTGGCCAAGTTTGGTTTGATTTGGCCCAGTAGTTTCAGAGGAGAAGATTTTTGTAAAAGCGGACGACGGACGACGGACGCCGGACGCCGGACGCAAAGTGATGAGAAAAGCTCACTTGGCCCTTTGGGCCAGGTGAGCTAATAACAGCCAGATATTACAAGTGTAGCTTTATATATATTATATTGTAAATATGTGTATAATAATGACATTTTAGCAATCAATATTGAACTGGTTTATCTTCTTTCAGGTAATCCTAGATCCTATACAGACATATAAACAGTTTCTTAGAAGAAGACCAGAAGATATGGTTGCAGATGATTGTCCCTTTTATTTGTGATTTTCCAGGCAAATTAAGGATGACGGTGTCTGGTTTTCAAGACAAGCTTAATGAAAGAACATTTTAAGTCCTTATGTTAAAAAATGTGAAGACGGTGGAACTCAGGTTAGAAAAACTAATCATAGTGTTAGAAAAACTACTATAACTGCCTTGGTACATGAGGACATACCAGGTACACACTTAATGCAGCTGAGTGGACATACAACTGTTTAATCCATAAACTCCTATAGCTTAGCATCAATTGAACAAAAGAAGGAAATGTCTAATATTTTGAGTAAAATTGGTACAGGGAAAATAACTTTGGATAAAAACCCAAGGCCTTTGGATGATAACAACAATGATAAACCATCTGATGATGATGCAGAACTTTTGTCTGCTTCCCAAGAAGCCGAACTTTCTTTTGTATTGAAAAACATTTCAAATTTCGAATCTTATTCTTAACCAGTCTCAGCAACAACAACTACAGAAATAAATGAATTGACAGAAACAGTACATGAAAATCACAAAGGAATAGCCATGCATACGTTCGCAGGTGCAACTATTACAGGAAATGTGACAATTTTTTTTTCCAACTAAGAACATTAATATCATGAATATACAAGTCATGTAATTGTTTTCATACACGTGTGTCATCCTGATGCTTGTTATATCGTTTAATAACAACAATTAAAGTTCAGAAATTTGTATTTGGTTAATTATAAATTATCAAAGAAAAACAAAATTTAAATGGTTATTGTCTGTATTTCTTCTGTGGAAGTATATGATAAAAAAAATAATTACATTTCATTTTTCATATCATACCCTTAAGCTTTATCGGCCCTCGGTCATGATATCATCCCTCGAGCCTGCGGATCTTGGGCTGATATCATGATCGGGGGCCGATAAAGGGTATGATATGAAAAATGCCATGTAATAATCTATACATATCTACGGATATGAACGTAGATAACTTATAATGTATTGATTCATATTCGTATTGGTATTTAATATGAAATTAAAAAAAGAAACAAGAAATTTAAAAACAAGGATGAAGTAGAAGAGCAGATTAAACAATTCAAGGCAACAAACTGAAAAACAAACAGATTTTAAGGACAATACAGATACAATATCATTTTGATCAAAACCAATTACAGTAAAGGTATACCTTAGCCTCATCCCAAGTTTGTAGTGTATACTGGATTATATAGCAAGAATCTTCATATTTTTGCCAGCCATGTTTCCAATTTTGATATCCTGCAGTATTTATAAATAAAATTAGGTAAATGCATTTAAAGATATAATACATAATATGAAAATAAACTTTCAAATTGATGCAATAATAATATTAACGTTACGACTTTAATGTTTATATTACGTTATTTTTTATATCATCGTAATTGTTTTCCCAATAACAATAATAAGCAAACTCTATAATAAACATTCATTATAAAATATTATATGAGGTATAGTAGACAAAATCAGAATATAGATGTTGCAACGTAGATGTTTGACATTATGTAGATACTTATTTAACTTATTTGTTTTTAGAGTGATAAAGTTTTCGCATGTTCATTGTATTGTTTTGGGATTTTTTTCAGCCCGGAATCCTCTGGTTTTATTCATTTGAATTCCTCAAAAAATATTTGACCATGGTCCCTCATTTTTCTTTTATAAATTGTAAGTATAAGCCATCTGTAAAAGTCCTATGAAATCTTTGTTATTTTTTAATTGTTTTTGAGAATTTTAACTTATCAATTATTAAGCTATGAAAAATCAAGAGATAATATTTTCCCGCCAAAATGTCAATGGCTAATATCTCGAAAACATTGACCTTTATTTTTTTATTTTTTTTTTGCTTTTTTGGTTCCTTTATTGAACACCTTTCAATATATACTAGTGTTATGAAAAGGTTTTTTTTTAAAACTGACATGCTAACCTTTTATGTCTGTGAGTGTTTGTTCACATATTATTTTTCAATATGATGGAATTTTACGAATTGTCACCCGAAGTAAGAATTTTGCTAATCCCAACCCGGTATAATCCACCTTGTTCTTCTTACGAAATTGCTTGTATAAAGATATAAACAAGACAGTTGTGTTCCATTCGTTTCATGTGTTTTGAGATTTTGAGTTTGCCTTTTGATATGGTTCTATTCGTTTTAATTTGAACTTGGAGCTCTTTTCTAAAAAAAATGTTTTTGCCATAACTTATTCGGTAAAGATATTTATGGGTCAGTTTTCCTCTATTTATAGCAAGAAAAAGGTTGTCATTTTGTCAACTTTACTTACCTGGGAAATTGGCCCCTTCATCTGCCAAAAAAATATACAAGCTTAATAAGCACTATCGGTATTTTATTTCTGACATTCAATACAATTATCTAGAAAACATTTATATTGTAGGAAATGACCATATTTATAAAGTAAATGAAAGCTAGGCATTGGTAGTTTACCACTGTTCTAAAGTCATAAATCCGATTGATACACTTAAAACGACGAAAACACATCCAATTAAAGTGTAAAACTAGGATTTACTGCACATGTGCTTGACCAGATTTCATTGATGTACAAATATATGAATAAATCCGGACATAAACGGGAAGAGGATCGACATTTTTGTCTCTTACCAATATGTTTTTATCTTATGAAATCACGTTTTCCCTGTATCTTTTATCCGATAAAGTAATTTCAATCGAACATAGCGTTATATTAAAATGATTACATATCATGAACAAAGAACAAAAGTTGTAAAAAAATAAAATTTGATTTCAAGATATATTTCAATTATAATCATAGTTTTGAGTTGATCACCAACAGATATCAATATCCCTCCTTTAAACACAACCAAACTCATTAGTGTTTGATTACAATGCTCTGTTATGATATACATGTATATATTTTTGTTTTTCATAAGCTGTATTGCTTCTGGTTTGAAATAAACTACTAACTGTAAACATTTCTACATACCACAAAAAGGAATACCGCAATATCCCCATTGTTCTGCATCAGGTTCATGATCATATGTATAACACCAAGGTCCATATCGGTCATTATCAGGATTTCGACAATAGTTATGTGAATCTCCAAGCAGCTGTTTTGTGTTTTCAGTCATATTGAGAGCTACTCTTGTCCATTCCCTGCAGGAAAATCCACTGCGTGTTGAATTTACGGTTCCAGTATAATCTAAACCCTCAATAGTTGTCAGACATTCTTTAGCTTTAATGAAGAATCAAAATCAGAACGCGGTAAATTGTTCTATTTCACATTTTTTCCAGTAGACCAATAGCTACACATTAAGACATGCTATACGCATAATTTCCTTAAGTGAGTTCATAGAAGCCATAAATGTAAAGTATATAGATTATCGATCATTTGAGGACTAAAACAATGTTAAAATGTTGATTACGAAAAAATACATAATGTACATCGTTAAAACAATTACAGTATCATGTCATAACGTTTCTACAGAATCCTTCATGTTCCCCTTCTTTTCTCCAGATCAACGTTGACAGTTTGAACCACAATTACAGGTTATTTTCTGTGACATTTGGTCTCTTGTTGAAAGTTGTCTCATTGGCAATCATACCACATCTTCTTTTTGATATGTATTATACGTTTTAATTGTGTTTAGCATTCCCATGCCAGTTGCAGTTAGATCAAAACGTGTCAAGGTTTATATGATGTCAGTGAAAGCTGTACGCAGATGGATTTAGGGAGTTTGCCTCTCAATTTCAAAATAATAAACTTTTTAAAACACTAGTTTATATTGATAGGGGATAATTTAAGGACTCTAAAGAGCAAAACAAATATATATGTCAATGTGCTTGTTTTCGAGATATTAGTTATTGAAATTTTGGCAGGAACATGTTCTCTCTTGACTTGTCATAGCTTTATCATAGACAAGATAAAGTTCTCAAAAACAATAAAAAAAAAATAATATGACAAGCGAACATCCTTAAATGATTCTGGTATTCTCATAACATGCATAAGTGCAAAAAAAAAAAAACAGAATACATTTTTTTCATACGATAACGAATATTGATAGTATCATGTTGTGACGAATATTAACACCTAATAACTGAATACTAAAGGATACGATACACGTACACACATAGGGTACTGTTAGTAACATAAAAAGTTATAAAAAATCAACAAGCAAAGAGACAATGAATGTAAATATAACAACTAAAGATCAATCTATGAACAACTGCTTGGTATGCTATTTTAGGTTAAAGTTGCTAAAATTAAATATCACTGTGTTTTTATTAATAGTTATATTTAAAATCATACCTACTACATTTAAAGTCAAAACACTAAGAAACCATATTTCACAGAAGAGTGTATATCTTGTCAAAAAAGACATCATGTTCTACAAAACAGCGAAATAGTTTGTCATTATTTTAAAATCTGCATCAATCAGGGAGCAGACTGATTGAAATCGAATCATTGACTTTATAGTGAAAAAAATATTTCATATTTATCGATTTGAATATTATCTCTGTCTTCACGCAATATAGGTTGCATTTCTGGTAATATTTACAATGTAATTTCTTACAGGAACTCATTTTACGGTTTAAACTGTACCACTCTTACTGTGAAGTTTCGAAAACAAATTACATCCTTGAATGGAAATTAAATCACATTTTCACTACTTATTATTCAAAGGTCAAAATAATAGGCTTTGCGGCATATTTTCAACATTTATGAGCCCCGGTTTTATAAGAGTTTAAAGTTGTATTAACAAATTTTTACTACCCCTACCTTCACTTTTGTTTTCTCGTTGAATTCAATGCAGTCGCTATATGTTTTAATTTATGCTGGATATATTTCCAAGTTATATCTGTACGAGTTTAAACATATATTTTATATATCTGGGAACCAGTACGTTATTAAATGAATTTATCTATTGGTATTATTAAAGGCATAGTTTGTGAAACTGCTGTATTTACAAAAAAATAAAATTAAAATCACAAAAATACTAAACTTAGAAGAAAATCAATTCGGAAAATCCATAATCACATGGCAAAATCAAATAACAAAACGCATCAAAACGAATGGACAAGAACTGTCATATTCCTGACTTGGTACAGGCATTTTCAAATGTAGAAAATGGTGGATTAAACCGGGTTCTATAGCGCTAACCCTCTCACTTTTATGACAGTCTCATCAAATTCCGTTATATTTACATTGATGCGTTAAATAAACAACATTGCTGTATTTACAAAATGCAACCTATAAGCGCAAATATAAGTTAATCTTTTTAAATCATGGTTCGAAGATCGGAAAACTCCAACTAATAAGGTGTCGATCTAACCGAAAATTCATTACTTATAGTTCTTTTGAATATTTTTCGATAAAAAGGCTACATAATATTCATAACCAAATTCATTGTAATAAGCTTATTGATTAAACCGGATTAATGAAGAAATGAGAAAGATTATAAAACGGAGGGAAGAAAAACAGTACTGTATACATACTTCTCCAATGTAATTTATAAAATAAAAATAAAACACTATGTTTTTGGAGAGTAGAAAATTAATACTGTATAATTAGCTCTCAGATGTAATTTATAAAATAAAAAATAAAACACTATGCATTTGGAGAGTAAAAAAATCAGTAGTCTGTGCTTACCTCTGAAAGCTTTGTTGCTGTTTGAAAATACCATTAGTGGGGATGTTTGATATATGTTCTGCGTATCGAATCAGCACTGTTTGAAAAGGTTAGCAATCAATTGTAATTGTGATAAACGTGGTGGCGTGATATTTGTCACAATAGTTCTTATCCTTTCACCAAAAAAACAAACAAACTATAATACAATAATTATCTTAATATAATTAAATATTATATTACATATTGATAAAATCGTATAACTAAGTGTACCAAGTAAATGTTCAATTGCAAGATTCTGAAATTACAATTGCTTTTATAGTCTCTACACATTCTGTAAATGACATTACATTTAAAAATTTCTGTCAAATTATAAATAAACATGTACAGCAACAGTAAATTTGAGATATAATCATACTTTCACTATCCTAACAGGTTACCAAAACAAAATAAATGTATAGTTATCTAACTAGTACAGTTTTCCTTCCGGTGGATAAATAGTATAATTTTAATAGTATTATCTAAAAGTTTAGTAATATCATGCACTTCATACAATGATTCAACGTTCAATTTCTTTAAGCTATTTATCCTTAAACAGAAATAAAATTAACATTCATTTCTTAAATGAATTTGGCCACCCAAAAATCCCCAGATGTAATGACATTTATTAGTTATTTCATAATAGAAAAATTATGCTGACACACGGTTAATATGACCAAATACAGTTGCGGATCCAGAACTTTTCATAAGGGGGGCCCTTTGACTGACCTAAGAGGGGCCCGCTCCAGTCATGCTTCAGTGATTCCCTATATAATTAATCAAATTTTTCCCACCAAAGGGGGGCCAGACCTCCAGGCCCCACCCCTGGATCCGCCTATGTAATAGTTCAAACATGGGATAGTTCATGCAGTTATCGTAATCGGGACAAACTATAACAATACATCAACATGTTAATCTTTGTTGATCTTAATGTTAAGGGGTAGATCCACGAAAGTCTTTTACTGATGTATTTTAATCAGATTGCAATGCCATATTATATACATGATATAAAGATATGAAAATTGTTAACGTGATATACTGTTCATTGTGTTGGTTAATATTATCGTGTTTGGTTTATTCATACATGTATTGATTGCGGTAATTTCTCGCTACATTGAAGACCTGTTGGTGACCTTCTGTTGTTGTTTTTTATTTGGTCGGGTTGTTGTCTCTTTGACACATTCCCCATTTCCATTCTCAATTTTATTGAATATTCGTTCTGAAAGTTTTTCTTTTATGTATGAAATTACTTTAAAATTACTCTTAGCAAAATATGCACTACCCAAATGAGCGAGAACTTTTCTACGTGCATCTGTAGCTGTCATATGGATAAACGGAAATACGTATTTCTTTCCTACAAAATACACAGAATTATAGATTTCATTGACACAGCATTGACCAACTCATCAATAAGTTCACATATGTATTCTGAAAGAAAAAAATAGATAGCAATATACCTAATTCGCAGTGATAATATAAGGTAATAATTCATTATAGAAAAGATGGTGTTGTATGATGCCAAAAAGACAACTCTCTACACAAAAAACATTATAACAGAACTAAACAACTATAGGTCAACGTACGGCCTTCTACAATGAACAAAGCCTAAAAATCATAGTCCGTTGTAAAAGGCATCGAAAAGACACATTCAAACTAACGGCCTTATAATGCGATTGTTGATTCTTTAGTATCACTCCAAGATTGATGAATCCAATGAACAGCATCACGAACATTGATTTATGTTGTCAAAGAAGTGTTATCAGTACAATTGTCGATCTTTGTAATGGCATGTTTTATTATATGATTCCTGTTCTTGGCTTTACATGCAGGAATAATCACAAGAATTAGTGGCTGCAGTTCAGACGTAATAGTCAGTAGGGAAATTTTAATCATGACATTATTAAGTGTAACTGAATGAGATGCAAAGTTGTTTTGTCAAGAAACAATAATATATTCCTCTTGTTAGATTTCATTGTCTTTATAATCTGCTATATCCATTCGGTAAAAATGTAAGTGGTCATCCACGCTTTTTAACTGGATTGTCAAATGATAAACACATTGTTAACGTTAATATTTTTAAAACATCTGGGGTGTTTGTCTTGCCAATCACCAACGGCGGTAACTTTTCTCCTGTCCTTCTGCGTGCTAGCATCACTCTAATTCTTTCCGTAACTTATTTTCCATCTTTGCATGCTACCCCTTTTTGGCCAAGTGTTTTTTCCGGTAATGCATGTAATAACAAACCCGTTTTAATCTGCGTTAAACACATTTTCAGGTGTGTAATTTCCGAAATATTTTCCAGTTAGATTTGAAATAATCCATTACACTTTGATCGACATCGGCACTTTCACCAGAAAATTTAAAAGTCATTTAGCTCTCCGTATTTACTTCCAGTATCATGTCGTTTTCTTGCAAATGGTGTGTTGTCCTCGTCAATCATTTTGTATTCATCACTTTCCTTTAAAATGTCTGAAACAGTTGTTTTGCCAATTCCAAACTGTATTATAGATCTTTTTACGTTGGCTTAGGTTTTTTCCCCTTTTTATTCCGTTATAAGATCGTACTTTAATTTCAATGTAAGTTCTCAGCGAGCCTTTCGGCGACGGTTTATTTAGGTTGTTATCAGATCTTTTTTTTTCTCTTTTTAGGGGTACAAAGGTCTCCATTCTTGTTTGAACTAAATTATTTTAATGACTACTTAATATTGTTTATAAAAACAGTTCACAGTTCAAAGCCTCACTAGTTTAATACCCATAACATGAGGACCATTTCGTGTAAACAAATTTGTGTTGATTGACATACATATAAAATATAGGGACACCGTTAATTTAAGCTCACACTCTGCCTTCGAAAGAAGCATGCATTTATGTTACAGTTCTTTTTTCTGTTGAACTAATAGGAGACAAAAATGTTATTTCGAAATAAAAAGTGAACTTATTAACAGAAAAAACTTATATTTAATATTTTTCTTGTTTAATACGTACAGCTTATTTGAAAAAAAATATTAAAAAATAGAGGGCACCGATGAGTTAAAAAAAGATATTTAAGAAATTTTAATGCATCACCAAAGGGAGATAATTTGAGATTTTTGTATTATATAGATATATGAAAAGCCACCTGGAACCAAAAGGAATTGATTAATTTTGGTTGATTTTTGTACTATATCATCAAGTAACAACTAATAGACTAAGTGTAATAAATAAAACTTGTCATAAAAAAATGTTATTTTTTTGTCTTAATTATTTGTTTCCTCAAGCTTCTTTATTTCTAAAAGTTGTTGTATATTTTGAACATTATTCACTTGTAATAATTTGCACTTTATATAAGTTTACATCAAATTTAAATAAAAAAGCACATTATATCTAAGTTAATATATAATATGACATGGTACGTGTACTTCTTGGATATGTATAATTTCAACAGTTTGAAGTAGGTTTTTTTCAGTGTATTGAGGTTATTTTTTTTTCTCGGATAAAGTTAATATTACTTTCTTAACTTTTCCTGGAGGTCTGATGGGTGTGCTGCATATTTACGTAAAATAAGACTGGAGTTAAGCACATCTGTGACTGTAGTTTGTCATGTAGAAGCCAAATCAAAATACACCGTAAGTTATGTCTATGATGTGTGTTTACCTTTTTTTTTATTCTAGCGCAACTGATGGGTCTTTTGTATACGAAACGCGCGCCTAGCGCAACAACTACATTTCAATCCTGGTATCTACAATGAGTTTATTTATCCCTTGTTCTATCTTGTTGGCACAGATTCTTTTAAAAACTGTGTGTAGTGACAGAGTCAGCACAGTCATTTATCTGCAAATACCCCATCTCAGTACTATCAACTCTTGTCACTGCCATAGTCTGTTTCATGTACATTTTGATGACCTCCAAACAGTCTTATATCTTATAAATGCCGCATTATGTCTTTATTACATTATCAAGTGCTTTCGTTTACTTATAAATGTTTTCTGCTTATATACCTTATATTGACTATATCTATTGGTTAACACTAGATATTCAAAGGGCTTAATTTTTGGTTCATAATTCATCGTGCACTGTGTTACAAGCTTGAATAAAATTGATAAGGAAAGATGTTGACCGTACGCGTCTTATGACAGTTACATTTGATGTTGTCCGCGAGTGGCGTTAGAGACAGTGCAGAAGAGTATGCAAAAATGTTACAGAGGCATGTGTTTGAATCCCGCAGTGGTTATAACAAGAACAGAAGACAACTTTTCGGGAATACAAAATAAACAAAGTGCTATTTTATTTCGCCACGAATATTAAGACAATTAACATAAAAGGCAATTTTGCAACTGCATGTTTAGTATGACTAATAGTATATCTACAATATATTTGATGTTTGATTTGCAATAAAACAAAGGTCATCATCAAATGCTGTGTTATATGCTTCCTATTTTACATGTTTTATGTCTTTTCATGAGACAGACTGCTGACTATGCGCATGCGGTATTGGCTTTGCTGATTGTTGAAGTCCGTACTATCGATATATGCCCGACTTTTCCATAATGTTTTAATTAAGTTGATCTATTATATAAATCAAAGATGTTTTTTAAATTATTATCTAAAATTTTGGTTTAAACTTCAAATACTCTAAATAAATAAATTACTAGTATATGATGTTTCATAAATGCCAATAAGACAACTATCTGGCAAATTCCAAATGCAAAATGCCACAAAAGCATGCGATAAAATTACGCAGAAGGAATAACAAAAATGTGCTACACTGATCACAATATACAAAGGTACTTTGACTTAGTTGTTAAATCAGTTTATAAATTTAGATTAATGCATTTATCCCCATCGATATAAAATTTATTATGTGGATTAAAAGTCGCATGCTGTAAACAGAAAGACGCTACGTACAGTGACACTCAAATGAAAACAGAAGGAGAAGGCAATAATGAAATAATTGAAAACATTTAAAGGTCGGTACGAATACGGCTATGGCTATACTAATAGACACCATTCTTTTAGGAATGATTGTATTTATGGTACAAGTGTTGGGCCCGCTGTTGTCAGTTATGTCTTTAATTTAAAAAATAAAATGATTTTGAATGATTGTCGACAAGACACAGTTGTAGCCTTGGTAATATAGGATTTAAAGAGTTAGAGTTATACCATTGTATCTTCCCTCTCTTTTTATTATTGGCAGCTATCTCCGAGAAAATATTCAGTCTGGTTTACGGAGGCGCAGTGATAAGTAAATAAATGTTGAAATAAGTTTTAATAACTTTATTTTTGATAAAGACATGTCAGCAGTATTGGATCCTATTCTCCGCATCCTGAAGGTCCAGCACTGAAAATATACATGAAATACATATATGAGTAATACATTTGTTTACACATGTTAACCTTGACTCTGAGTTCTATACACTGTAAGTTGTCTTGTTCGTTTTCCTCAAAATAGTTTGTTGTGTATCTTACTTTTATTTAGCTGATGTGCTTTTTAAGCCATGTCATTGTTAGTTTTCGATCTATACGTTTGACTCTACATCTGGTCTCATTCCCAACTTTTATAAGGTTTGCTGTGTAATATGCTTCCTATTGTTAAGTCTTTTCAGGAGACATATTTAAGCACATTGTACTAAAATATTTAACTCAAGTATTTTAATGGGTTTTAATTGACACTATTATGGCTTGAGTTTCAAAAAAATATTAAGAACTTTAAACTTCATAAACAGTCGCAGCCCAATCTTGAGTGTAGTTCCCTCCTCCAGCGCATAATAATCTTTCTTATATGAGAACATGTTTTTGCTCTCATTTGTTGACATTTCCTAGTTTTGCCGTGCACATGTAGCAGACACTATTTAAAAATCGATATATGGCCGACGTTTTCTTAATTCGGTAATGTAGCTAGTTCTGAAGTTGATCTATTGAATCAATAAATGTTGTTTTTAAATTATTTACTAGAATTGTGGTTTAAGATTAAAAGACTTTAAATAAATATCACGATGTTGTAAAATTGCCAATGAGACAACTACTAGTATCTGGCAAATTCCAGATGAATTTGGTTTAAAATACTATAGGAAACAATTAGACTTCAACAGTTTACAAATTTAAACTCAATAGTCAGTTATAAAAGGTTCCTGTATGACAAAATGTAAAATTTAAATGGATAAACCAACGAAATGATTTATTACAAAACCATAAATGACCAACAAATATGACAGACATCAATCCACGAAAACAGTGTAAAATAGTCTTCTGACTTCTAACAGACACATACATAATATGTCACCGTTAGGATGCTAGAGTTCGCTCAAACATCATAGGTTCCACGACAGTAATGTAACAGCATTTAATCATGATAATAAAACAAAAACTATACACATTGTGTTTAGTTGAGGAATGAATTCGAACATTATCTTACTTGGTTTCTACAATCAAACCTGCTTAAAAGACCAAATGCATTAAGCAAAATCATGCGTTGTAATTAGTTATCAAAGGTACCATGATTATAATGTAAGAAATTTTTGTTTTAGATCCCTCTGTAGTACATTTTATATTGATAACACCTGAGTCAAAAGACCACCTGTCTTAAGATTCAACATTTCTTTGTTTCCCTTAAATGGTCTCTCAAAAAACAGGTTACAGTGTATATAAATGAGAATTATTTTATTTTTATTGCGATGTTCATGTTTCTTTCATGCAGTATCACCGAGATAAGTTAATGAATTACCTTTTTTCACAGACGAAGAAGTGCTTTGTTAAACATTCCCTATCATTCCAATGAAGTTTCCCATCATTGTACATGTGCGTTGACATACAATGCTCATAAGAACGACCATTCGGCTCTCCGGGTCCCCAATCAGTAAAATCCAAGTCGGTGAGGCTAGTTTTCCAGATGTATCGTCGTTTAGCGTTCAAAGTATTTGCACCAAGCCAAACCTCTAGATCAGCTAAAGAAAATATGCAAGAATAAATAAAAGTCCACGTTAGTTATTTTCAAACTGGTTATTAATTGAGAGAACTACATTCACTGCACATTAAAAAAGTTATTCTCGAGGGCATCAACGTGATTGCCAATAAAGAAATGAAAATGCATTAACAAACATAACATCAAAAAGTAAAATCACAAAAATACTGAACTCAGAGGAAAATCTAATCGGAATGTCCATAATCAACAATCCCTTTTCGCAGGTCAATTCAATAGGATACTTGTACTTCGAGTGTAGATTTTATTAGGAAATCATGTTTTGTTCTTCGAATCGATCATCATCAAATATTGAAAAGAGGGACGAAAGATACAAAAGGGACAGTCAAACAAACTGACAACGCCATGACTAAAAATGAAAAAGACAAACAGACAAACGACAGTACACATGACAAAACATAGAAAACTAAAGAATAAACAACACAAACCCCACCAAAAACTAGGGTGATCTCAGGTGCTCCGGTAGTGATTCCATGGTAAAAATTGAGAATGTAATTAGGTGATGTTTCAAAGAGGCAACATCCCGAGCAACGACAAATAATGGTCTTCAACACAGCCAAACAAATTCAAACCCCGAGGCGGACTTTTAGCTTCCCTTTAAACAAAATGTGAACTAGCTCAGTGCAAATGGATGTCACGCTAAACTCTTGATATTTTCGAGAGCAAAAAACATAATTTTCGATTCAAGTTTATCAAGAAACTTAGCATATACATTTGTTAACTGTCTGTGTTTTGAAGCGTAGCTTTATGTAAGTGTCCCAGTTCTAGCTAGATTATAATCTGATACAGAACTGTGGATTCATTTATATTCGTGAGTCTTTATTTGTTGAGATGGAGGAACACTTTTATTTTCGTGGACATTTGATTTTGTGCTTTGCAAAGGTCTGCAAAAAACCTGATAGAAAATCTGTAATTCGTTGAACTTTTATTTTTCTCGATTCATTTGTATCTGCGAAATCTACGAATATTGGATTCCAACGAAAGATAACGAGTCCACAGCGATGACTCACAAATAACTTACTGTCATCGATTGTTGGCTTTGGAAGGATACTCATCAAAAAGTTGTTTTCTTGAGCTGTTTTAATTTCAGCCAAATACGCATCGAGGTTGTCTTTGCAGTAAAACTGAAAACAAAAGATATTCTCAATTTGAGGTATATTTCATTTTTATTCAACTTGGTCTTTTTTCTGTGTTTGTGTATCAATGAATCATTCCTATTGCCTTAGACGATATACCTCGAAGAGTTTGTTGCAGTTCCATTAGGTCATTTGTGCATAAAGGGGCATCGTCACTTCCTTTCCATGTTGAGCGAGTGGTTGATAAAATTTGATTCATTATTGCATGAATTATTCGGCAAATTAAATTATTTCGATTTGTAAGCAGCAGTGCTATACTAACAGAATTGTGATTTGGTACAAACATTATTTCTATTTTATCCTGCATAATGACGATCACGACGGCGCTTGAACATTTAAATTGTAGAATTAAAGGCGGTCTCCTCTATCTGGTAAATGTCTTAATACATGTAATAGAGGGGCGCATAATGCACGAATTTTTCTGCTGAAGAACACAACTCGAAAGTGTCTTATTAACCTCTTACACCAGTTTGTAAATGCATGACTGTGTTTATATAGCTCGTTCCATAGATGCACTATCAATTATTCTATAGACGACCTCAGTTTACTTATACTTAATGAAATATAATTTATATTGATAGAATATAACAAAAGAAAGACGAAAACGAAAACTACATACTATGTTAAGAGATGAAATAATCATAAGAAACTATGTATACAAATATGATCGTATTAATAATATATGAAAAAAAGAAGGGGCACTTTAAACATAAGAAATAAAATAAATGAATAGATACGACAACGTCATATGACGGCTAACAAATAAACAAACCTACAAGCAAACAAATTGTAACAATAGACATACAATTTCGTAGTGATTTACTATACCTTTGCCCCATACCAATTTTCCTTTGTGTATTTGATTAGATAACACGAATCTTCAAATTTTTGCCAGCCATGTGTCCAATAGGCCCATCCTGATGGATTTCAATAAAATGAAGTTAAAATGTTAAAAATATTATAATTTAAACACCACAGACATGATTGAATGCTTACATGGTAGACCGAACTGATTAGTATTAACAAATGTACAGGTTAAGGATTAAAGATGCATTGTGTTCAAACATTTAAATTCAACTAAAAAACGTAACCTTAAAAGAAAAGATATTATATGATTGCCAAATGAGACAACTCTCCTCAAGAGACAAAATCATACAGTTATTACATTTTTTTTAACAGTTATAGATCGCCTAAAATCTTGTCTGTTTACAATTTCTCTTATTTTTGTTTGTAACGTAAACAAGCAATCTTATTATAGACATTTCAAATCTTATATCATATAATACCGATATTTGCTAGACAATTATCATTATATAGATGTCATAGCATAGTTGTTCGAAATTATACATCATTAACCTTAATGTGTGTAAGTTATATGTTTTATAGTAATTAGGATTATACTACAATGTTGACTGATGTGCCTCACCTTTTGACATTTTTACTTATTATGAATGTGGGCTTTGCTCACACATCACTTTCAATATAATTGAATTTTGTCATACAGGTATAAGTTGTACCAAGATATAACAACAGGTGTTATCCACCACGTTCGACATTAATATAGCATGTATTGAATAATTCATATGACAGTTAAGATTGTGATAATGCTATAAGGGACTTATTCGGTAAATGAAAGTTATAGCTTAGTTTTACACTATAAACAGAAATAAGATGAGAGGTTTTTTTTGGCGGGGGTGCACGTGCGAAGTGAGAGACGGTCCACCTCCGTTGACTATCGTATATCTCTTATAGTTTTTACGACCTATTTACATATTTTCTAGATTGAAAAGGTGTCCTATTTCAGCGGCACGATCAATCACTTTATGTATAGAAAGTAGCCCAAATCCCCCACCCGAGTCCATATGTCGAGATATACTTTACAATGTCATCTTACCTGGGGTGCTTGCTCCTTCTGCAAAAAAATATGTATACAGGCATCATATCATTAATTTTAGTGGATTTGAATTCCTTGACGTCATTACAATATTGATTATTTGACTAGAAATGATATCATTTAGATTGATAAGCACTACCATTCTTGAATTACTGACATGCCATAAAATTTTCTTAAATACCTATATATCGTTGGAAAATATCATTTTCATTAAGTCAAACAAAACTTCTACTGTACAAATGCTTAACATTTCAAAAATTTCGACCAGAGGTAATTAATGTTTAAATGTATGTAAAACTTTAGCAGAATGTTTTAAAATTGACAAATTAATTGATGCAGAATATTTTATAAAGAGGTTAATTATATAATTGAATGGGACACACAACAAACACATATATTCATATGTGTCAATTTTGTCCCAAAAAGTTGTACTGTGTCGTGTTTTTTTTAAATAAAAAAAAAAGGAATGAGAGACATCAACATCTTCTACAAAGCAGTGATTAAAAATGAAATTAAGTCCAGTTAGAACAAAGCACTTGTGATTCCCTTGTTATTTGTTTTATTCACAGTAATATCATTGTATAATAAGTTCTTTCGCGGATGAAAAATTACACAATAAAGGGACAACAGAATATACGAAATTCTGGCCATTATTATTTTGGTGGATTTTTAATTCTAAGATATTTTAATGAATACAGAAATGGTTACAATGGTTACAGTTAAAACATCATTGTCACTCAAACAAGTGTCTATTTCACATGTTGTAATGATTGAATATTCAATCTACGTTATATGGACATCTTATTTATTGATCATATTTTAATTTGATACAGTTAATCTATAGAATTACCAGTAACAAAAAAGGAAGGAAGGCCAAAAAAGAAAAAGGAAAATAAGCGTATACCACATACCACAAAAAGGAATATCGCAAGTTTCCCATTCTGTATCATCGTCAGTTGTATAACACCAAGGTCCAAATGGGTCACTATCAGGGTTTCGACAATAATTATGCTGATCTGCCAACAGCCTTTGTGTGTCCAGAGTCATATTGGAATCTGTGTTTGACCAATCTTTGCATTTCAGTCCATTTTCTGTTGAATTTATCGTTCCAGTATAATCTATACCCTCCAAATTGTCCCTACATTCTTTTGCTTTATTGGAAAACCAATGAAATCAGTATGCGTTAGATTTTGTGTTTCTTTGTTATATATTTGTTTGCTTCTGTTGGTGATTAAGATTATAACTGATGTTGCCTGCTGTATTCATAATTTGACATTTTTACCTGTTATGTTCCATTGTTCTATCTGTTTGTTTTATTCAAAAATCGTTGTCAATACAATGAGATGATATGCCACTTATATAAGTGGGAGTTTCAGCTAGCTATTAAACCAGTTTTGCCTGTACATTCTCAGGAATATGATAGTTGTTTAACATTCGTTTGGTGTGTTTATCTTTTAATTTTACCAATTGATTACGGTCTTTTCATTTTCAATTTTCCTCGGAGTTTTGTATTTTTTTAATTTATTTTTAAGTATCATAAGATAATACATATGGATTCCTTAGCATGCTGTCACTTATGTGTTTGAATATTAAAAGTAAGGTTATATATATACACACAGACATTACCGAAAGGAAGACAAACGGTTTATAAAAAACCAAGACACATATACAGGTACAATGTATTTAATACATGTCAATGTAACAACTGACCGTTAATCACTCGACATCAACTAATTATGTAATTTGTACCTCAATGCTATTAAAATTGAATATCATGGCATTCTTATAAATCGTTCTTATCAAAATCATACCTGCCACTTTTACGGCCAAAATACCAAGAACCAATATTTCACAGAAGAGTGTCGAAAACGCCATCATGCTCTACAAAACAGTGAAATTGTTTTTCTTTAATATCAACTTGAATCAGAGTGCAGATTTATTGAAATTAAATAACTGTCATTAAGGTGACAAATATTTCATACGTATTTTATATACTAGTAACTGTTTTACAGAGTGTATGGTTCATGTGGGTAGCGTCAAAGTATTTAGTCCGCATCTTTACCGCAAAGAAGACACATTTGTAGGTACTACCCCTTACTGTACATTTCTTTATTGTTAATAGGTCCATCACAAAACCATATAGTTTTGACGCGAACAGCCTTCCTTGGTTAAAAAGATAAACATTAGAACACATCATATTAAGAACTAGGCAATACGTTATTTGTGCAACACATACACAGGAGATAAATTACTTGTGCATTTTAAGAATCACTGAAATACACATCATCGGCAGTTAAATGGCAGTAAAATGTTATATCTTAAAAGATAAAACAGAATGTTTTTAATCATTTGCAAATAAACACTTTATGCCTACCTGAGTCCTCCTATAGTCTTCGTTGCTGCTTGAACTTAACTCTCATGGTGCTGTTTTATATATGTACTGCGTAACGAATCAGCAAATTTCCAAAAGGTTAGCAATCAATTGTAATTGTGTTAAACGTGGCGGCGTGATGTTTGTTCAAATAGCTACTATCTTTTCTTTTTTTTAAATTATAACAATATTACAATAGATATTATCTTAATGTATTTTGAATATTATACATTTTGATAAAATCTTATAATGCCTAACTGTCTCACTTATGAACCCAGTAAATGTACAGACGCACGATTCTGCAATTTATTTTGATAACTTCACCAACTATATTTTCTACAATTGCGGTAACTGACATTTAAAATTTATGTCAAATTAAACTTAACATTAAACATTAAAATTAAGTTTGAAATATAAGCATCAATTCACTTTTTTAATACATTGTAATAGGCTTTTAAAACAAAATAAATGTATTTTTATCTAAATTGTGCAGTTTGCATTCTCGTAGAGAAATAGTGTAGTATTATCTAAAAGTTTAATAGTATCATGACATCATACAATGATTCAACCTTGAAATTGTTATGTTTTATGTTATTTCCACATAGACAGAAATATCAAAGTCAATCCTTAAAAGCATTTTTACACACAAAAATCCCAGATGTAACAGTTTTATTTATTTCAAAATAGTAATATTCGCTGGAAGACTGTTATTCTGACCAGTTAACCTATACCGTTGTTATTAAACAAATGAATGCAGACTTAAAGACCAAACAGCCTATTCATTTCTAAAAGTGATTTTTCTTTAAAATTTTGTGTGAAGGTATTTCATGATTTGAGGAACAAAATATGATTAAAAAAATTGGGGGTCACCGACTTAGTTTTGTCACTATAGCAACCTCAGTTTCGTGTTTTCCCGAATATTAGCATAAATTTGTCACTAAAGCAACCTAAGTTTCGTGTTTTCCCGAATATTAGCATAAATTTGTCACTATAGCAACCTCAGTTTCGTGTTTTCCCAAATATTAGCATAAATTTGCTTGTTATCTAAACTCTCAAAAAAATCCTTCATATCAAACCTACAAGCATAATTCTTGTTTCACGTTAAACAGTAGATTTGTGTCTATCAAATACAGGTTTAAGAGTTTAAGACTCATATTGTTTTGATCTTTAAATATATGATTTATTTCATTCCCGTCAAAAATAAAACGTAAAGATGAATAACGTTTTCAATATTAAAAAATATCAACCAGTGATTTCTTCATAAAAATTTCAAGAAGGAAAGTGCCATGTGTAATTTCAAAATAAAGCCAAAAGAAGTGTATGTCACCGACCTTTCAAAAAAGTTATCAGTGATTTTCATGTTTTTTTCTATTTCGTTTTGCAGAAAAGAGTTGTCTTTCTTCATAAAAAAAAAAGTAAAAACACAAAAATACTAAACTCCGAGGAAAATTCAAAAAGGAAAGTCCCATTGCATCTGACGTCATAGTACATTCTTTCCTTGCTGGCGCACTATTTGAAAAAAATCGCTTATTGGACGTTTGGAACAAACATTCAAATTTCCAAGAATAACAACTACATGTATATTCACCTACTTTATTATCCGGTAATACAAGATATTAAATGTATGTATCGCATCAGATCTTATGATGATGTTGCCGCACAATATTTAAAACCTTCGGTAACACCATCCGTCGGAATGGAAAATTGTTTGAAATAACATTTCACTCCGCTTTTATTATGAAATAGATATAGGAAGATGTGGTGTGAGTGCCAATGAGACAACTCTCCATCCAAATAACAATTTAAAAATTAAACCATTATAGGTTAAAGTACGGCCTTCAACAAGGAACCAACGGTCTAATCTATATAAACAAAACGAGAAACGAGAAACACGTATATATTACATAAACAAACGACAACTACTGTACATCAGATTCCTGACTTAGGACAGGTGCAAACATTTGAAAGTCTGTTTTTGTCCTTGGTCCCTAATTAGCAAAATAATTGATTTTTTACAACAAAAAAAGAAAGATTGCACTGGCTAACTTACAGAGTATTTGGCTATATTAGACTTGATGTGTGAATACAGTGTATAAAGACAAAACAAGTGACATTGGTAAATGGCTATCCCAAATGATTGACAATTCATAACATTTGTACAACTGGCTAACGGAAGAGGTCTATGATGATAAATGAAAAATAACATTCACCAGTAACTTACATGTACCTATAATTTGCCTGTAAAAAAATCAGGGCAAATAAAAAATATATCGGCGCAAATGAAAGAAAAAATCGGTGCAAATGAAATGCAGATCGGCGCAAATGCAGAACGCCGATCAAAATATAATTATACAAAATATACAAACAAGCTTATTAAAGTGTTGACCTACATACATTAGGAAATTAGTTGTACGCTTCAGTGAGATCAGGCGAAATGTTTATCATTTCTCCTTAAGACAATTTGAAATAAAATAAATGACAAACGACAATGACCTTTTGTCATAATTTTATTTGTTCTATAAGATTTTGTCAAATAAGCAGTGTAAATTTTTTTTAACTTCATTGCAAGATCGGACATTATTTTACGAGAATCATCCAGACATCAGTTTCGTGCATACGTTGCCAGTATGTCAAAACTTCTAGGAATAATTGTTTATCGGCCTAACCTTCTGAATACTCAATTTTGGAAATATTAGAAAAATTGACATTATAATTTGAAGGATTATATCATAAGGAACATGTGTACTAAGTTTTTTAAGTTACTTCATCAAAAACTACCTTGACAAAATCATTTAACCAAAAACTTAAACCTGAAGCGGAACAGACGGACGAACGGACGCACAGAAATAAAATGCTAATAATTTGGACATAACAATAACTTTCGCCTATCTAATTAACATGTATACAATCGGCGCAAACGAAAGCCTAAATCTTCGCAAGTGAAAGATAAACAAGAATGTGTCCATAGTACACGACTGCCTCACTCGCACTATCATTTTCTGTGTTTAGTGGACCGTGAAAATGGGGTAAAAACTCTAATTTGGCATTTAAATTAAAAAGATCATATCACAGGTAACATGTATACTAAGTTTCAAGTTGATTGGACTTCAACTTCATCAAAAACTACCTTGACCAAGAACTTAAACCAGAAATTTGCACTATCATTTTCTATGTTCAGTGAACCGTTAAATTGGGATCAAAACACTAATTGGGCATTAGAATTAAAAAGATCATATCATAGGGCACATGTGTACTGAGTTTCAAGTTGATTGGACTTCAACTTCATCAAAAACTACCTTGACCAAAAAACTTCGGAAGCGGGACGAACGGACGGAAGGACAGACGGAAGGACGAACTGACGCACATACCAGAAAACATAATGCCCCTCTACTATCGTAGGTGGGGCATAAAAAAGATGAAATGCCGATCGGCGCAAAAATAAGACAAAATCTACGCATGTGAAAGAATAAAAAATAAATTAAATGCAGTTCGGCGCAAATGCTAAAAGTCTAGATCAAAATTTACATTTTATTATTTTTCATTTGAACGAAGGTTAAATGTACATGTAGTGTAGTATCTTTTGTGTCCATTTGTGTTCAATTTCCACAAGATATCAGCTCGACACTTTATTCCTCTTTTCTTGGGAGACGTATTTTTAAGCGTACACCATGTTGGAATCCGTGAAAAACGCGAAATAGGACGTTACAATTTGACGTTCTTTCATTGCTAGAAACAACGACATAGAGCTTTTATGTCACTACCAAGTTGCGTTAGTTGATGCGCATAAACAATAGGCTGTTTTGGTCTTTAAGTATAATTTACAAAACTATTAACCGAAACTATTTTTGCACATCAATTTCATCCAGGGTTCATAGATTTCAGATAAATGTAATGCCTTACATGTCAAAACGTATGAACTAGAAAAAGAAACAATAAACACGGCTTTGTCCGCCTCATTTTAAGAATTACATATCAAATTTGACATCAGCGGTCAACTCAGTACCACAATCTATGACAAATGAGACGAATTTGATTTTGTAATTATTTATTTTCCCAACTTAAGCGTCAATATATCAACTTCACCTGCATAATTGCAACTCATTTGACAAGCGATAGCTTGCAGCTACTACTCTAAGACTTTATTCAACATCTCATAAGCAGACATTTGATGAACCAGGGCTATGTCAAAAAACGTGTTGTCTTTTTTTGTAAAAAAAAAAGAAAACCAATCAAGACCTAGTTGATATATAATCCGTATCATGTTCACAAATAATTGATGATGACCTTGACCTGTATATTCTACGTACTGACCTATTTTATCATATTAATTACATGCTATAGTGTTCTTTTATATTTGTCATTGTCTATCATTAACCTAACAAATCTATTTTATTATATTTGCATGGCTCAGTATCTATATATGGGGCCATTGTGCTATTGCATGTGTTATGGTAATTTTATTGTGTTTTTTTCTTCAATTTTCATTTCGTTTTATGTGTATCGATTTTTTATATTCCATTTTTTTTTCGACAGTTTTTTTATTTCATATCCCTCATAGGGGCATTATGTTTTACGCTCTAAGCGAACGTTCGTTCTTTCGTCTATTCGTCTGTCCCATTCTTCGGGTTAAAGTTTTTGGTCAAGGTAGTTTGTTGAAGTGGAACTGAAAACGTGGTACACATGTTTCGTAGGAGATGAGCTTTCTAATGTTAGTGCCAAATTTAAGTTTTGATCCCAATTTCAAAGTCAATAGAAAGTATGAAATGATTATGATAGTGACCGCTTCAGGTTTAAGTTTTTTGTCAGAGTAGTTTACTATGAAGTTAAACTCCGACCGAGCTGAAACTTACTACACATGTTCCCTATAATATATTTTTTCTTCTTCATTTAAATGTCAAATTAGAGTTGTTTTGACCCCAATTACACTGTCCATAGAAAATTATAGTGCGAATAATGCATTCGTGATCTATAGACACATTTTTTGTTATAGTGATAAAAACAAAACGTTGTAAAACCAGGTTTAACCCACCATTTTCCTCATAAGTAAACGCATCTACCAAGTCATTAACATGCAAATGATTTCCTTTCGTTTCGTGTGTCTAAGCTTTTAAATTTGGCATTTGATTAGGGACTTTCGTTTGAATTTTCCTTGGAGGTCTTTTTTTTTATTTTACTTTGTAAAGGCATGGCTAATTTTTATAACAATGAAAAACACAATTTTCTGGTAAAAACCGATAAAATTGATATATTGAACTCTTTCTATTTGTCAAATGACTTTCAAAAAGAGACACAAATAATACATCTTCTTTATTCATGAAATTTACATATAATTTTTTGATACGCAATACATATTTTTATTTTATATAACAGTGAATACATAGGTCACTCCTAAGTTATTATAACAATAACTAGGAATTGGTATTTCTAATGTCTTCTTCCATTTACCATTTACTTCCAACTCGTCCATTACAGATATTAAAGACTGCTCATATTGCGGCTCACCGTAGTTTGCTCTCTTGGTTATTACAATTTTACCATCTGAAAAATATCATGTTAAACTTCATTCAGTTAATTATGTTTGACAAAGAATTAACAAAAAGAGTCATATATGCAGATACAAAGCTGGTAACTATTTAAGGAGGAAGACCTAGGTTAAGGGAAATAACTCTTAAAATCATGAGCACGCTTGTGTCAACCATGTTCATCAATATATACTAAGCTTCTAGGTTTCAAATCTTCTTCAGGTAAATGCCTAAACTACATTGATGAGACTTGGCTTTTACAAACGCAGAACTGATTTGAAGAGTTATCTCCCTGAACCAATGTATTCCCCCTTAAGCAACATAAATGATTGCACTGTGACAAGAAGACAGCATCCATAATGTAAAGAACTGATCACTTTTAGTCCAGCGTGCGTTTGTTAACAATAGAAGTGCCTTATCTGTCAGGATTTACATTGTACCATTGAGTTAAAGACACACTAATACTTAATTAAGTGCACATAAACGTGGTTTTTTTACTTAACTATATAGAAAACTAAAATCGTGCACACATCATCAAATAAAAGTTAGTATATTGAATATTCCCTACTTGTATGTTACGCACTTTTTTTTATTGTGTATGTTTACCATATGCAATAATATATAACTGTATGTTCAATAGCTTTATTGGTCCTAACATGTTTAAATTATACCTTTCTTCGTAAACCGTAAACTTCATTCAGGGTATCAGTAGGAAGATGTCCGGGTACAAAACATCCATATGTTAAAACACAATCAAAGCAACCTAAAAATGTAAATACATCTCTTACATATAACCAAAAACTGAATGTAATACAATGCATTACCGAGCCTTTTGTTCATAGCTTACAATCCCTCAAATCCCTTATAAATTGATAGACAGATCTAAAAAAAAAAAAAAAAAAAAAAACATAAGAAAAAACTCAAATGTCCATCATGTCGCGCTCTTCTCGTTGCAAATTCTGTTAAAAATATTTTTATTTTTAATAATACAATTTTGCACTTGTGATCATTAAAAAATGTCGAGTCGGCTAAAGTGATCATTAAAAGATGTCAAGTCGGTTAAAGTTATAGGTCCGAGTAGGACTAAAAATCACACAGGTAAGGTAAAGGGGTATATCAAAAGAATGTTTATGCTGATTAATTTTACCGTGCTCAGTCTAACAAATTTACGTTATTTTGGTCTCTTTGCTGAAGGCAGAAAGAAAGCGCTTTTTCGTTAACGTTTGTTAAAATATTTATTCAAAATTGTAAAACTTTTACAACAATACTGTTTGGTCCTGTTAGCTCATATTTATAGCGGATATATTTATAATACACGATATAAAGCTGACCTATATATGTACAAAACATAATAAGAACAAAATCGTCTACATATTAGACACGTTAGAAGGTAGCCATTGTCATAAAAAACAATCGTTTCTTAATACTGAAAAATTTACAAATCAAACAACGTAATTGAAGATTGATTTTTGTCGATGTTGTAGCAAGCAACACCAACAGAAATATCCATACTAATCTACAGTATAGTCCAAAATACAACTGAAGAAAGCTATTTTAGTTGTAACGTCCTGCACATGTATTTTAGTTGTTATTTTAATAATGTTTAAAAAATGTAAAATGTAGTAGCATTTTGTTTAGAACACGGCTTTGTTTACAGAGCAATCAAAGAACAGAATGTAATCTAATACCTTTGACATCTGGTATTGCATCGTTTGTCAGGTAACAGTTGTAACAGTTTCTGTACAAATTTCTTTTCCTCGCTAGATTTAACATCCCAATTGAAGGTTCCAGGGCATCAATTTTGCTGAATCCATATTTGCGAAGCTATAATTAAATATTTGAAAAGTTATTATGATAAAAAGAAGAAATAATCTCTATCTTCACTTTCTTAAAAGGATTAAATTAAAATCTTTAGAAACACGAAATACAAGATACATTTACAGGCAATTGGATTGAATGTGTATCGTAATTGTTATAAAACACCATGCAAGAACATAACATTTCGGGTCTTCCATTTGATTAGGGACCTTCCGTTTTGAATTTTCCTCGGAGTTCAGTAATCTTGTGATTTTACTTTTTCAACTTTTATTGCGTATTTTTATTTTTATTTTGTGTTTTTTTTTGTTTTAAAAATGTGCCACATATTTTATTGTATACTTTGATGTTGCTTTGGCAAATGTGGTTTTTTCCACACTGGTGTTAAAATGATAATCGTAACTGGAATTACGACGATCCCTATATGGCGACGGCAAAAAATAGGTAAAATCTTTTCAGTTATTTTTCTCAAATGTAGCCTGTGTTTGTCATTATTTACTCAGCTGCAAGGTTTTTCTTTACCATTACGTCATACATGAATCGTAACGATGCACTAAAATTGTCAAAGCTTTTAGAAAATTGCCGTTTAAAAAATTCGGGATGATAATCGTAACTCGATGACATTTTTCTTGTTTGATAATCGTAATTTCTTTATCGGATAATAGTAACTGAAAAATAATAAATGTGTCTTCCAGCATTTGAATTTCAGGATCCCTTCTAGTTGGTCTCGCTGCATCCTTACTTTCATAGCATTTTGTGATAAATCTCCAGATCCTTGACCAAAGTTTAGCATCAAAATGTCCACGAATGTATGTGATAATGTCTGATGTGTAACAAATAAAATCCAATTCTTCAACAGTAAATGTTTAGCGGCCATTTGGCTTAGCACCTGGGTTGTGTAATAAACAGGAATTTCATATAATGCGTCAGTTTTATACTTCTATCCGGGCATGGGACATTTTAACACGAACGCAACTTCATTATTGTCGGTATTGACACCAGTCCCATCGCCACTTATTATCGCTTGTGTGTCTCCGAAAGGAAGAGTAATACAACCGTCCTGTTTGTAAAGGTGGTCTGAGAAATACACCGGCATACATTTTCCAATAATGGACTCAAGGCATTAATTTCTTGAGCTGTTCCATATTCGAAGAGTGAGGATAAATGATCAGATATTTGTTGTTCAACTCCCTTGTAATTTTTATCATAATGATTCTGATGTTCTTTTAAAGTGTCCAGACCAAGCGCGCTCTTAATATTGCACTGCCTGTAACTCTACTTCCATTTCGCAGTTGATGCCACGCATTACATCTTTGTTCAATGATCGTTTAATTTCGGTGCAACGGTTCATTCAACTTTATTCCGTCTTTTAAGCATTTATAATTATCTTGTCTGTTTAACTTTACAGTGGATTTACTTCCTTGAATATATAATTGTGTGAGGTACCATTCAAACATGATGCAGCGTATCCTAATTTATCAATACCATCAATAAACTATAATACACAGGTCCACATGAACTGTTAGTCGGAAAGGATTTCCCAGTCATAACGGGGACATATCATATTGCTTTCCTTTCCGTTATAGCTATGATATCGCCCTTAACTGGTACACCTAGTTTATGCGTAGGAAGGCCTCAGACTTACAAAGTTTACTATTATTACAAAAAATTATGTTTATCTTTTTATAGATGCAATGATTTTTTTTGTCTCAATAAATAAAAATGATGACCATAAACACTTACCTTGATACAGCTGTCGTGGATCCTGTTGTTCACTATGTTAGAATATGCATGAAATGTGATACGCTATCGGGTTTATATACGGCATGACTTAACCATTTAATCGTGGGGGTATATAGCAATGTAAATCAGATTAAAAACAAATAGTATGAGGTATACTTTCAGTATATGTTCATAAATAATAATTGTTTCGATGTTTAATAACTGATATTTAATAAATAGTTCAATGTTAACCAAGATAAATAATAATAAAAATAGAAAATTGCAACACCTTACACCCCTTAAATTGGATTCGTCAATTTTTCTACGCACAGTATACGTTGAACCACCATACTGAACAGACGTGTTTTAGGCTCCTTAGTGTAATATGATAATTAATATATATCTAGTTATCCCCCCTGAAAGTATTTACTCAATATTCTTAATGAGAAATATTTTTTTTGGCATAACGGACAGAAATATTCAAATAGATAATTCATAAATTATGTTTACCAAAGTAATGTTATAATCCGTATATCAATACTGTTATTTACACGTTTACATGTATGTCCCATAAGGATTAATCAGATAAGTCGAAAATCAATAATGACTCATGTTCCCAAAAGGATTAACCAGATAAGCCGAAAATCAATAATGATCAAGAAAATCATTTACACAATTAAAGAATGAGAATTGTATAAGTATTTCATGGTTTATTAATTATAAGTGAATGGAAAAAAATAATATTAAATAAATTAGTTAATTTAATTACGTTACGGAGAGTTGCCCAAATTTTATTTTGCCTGTTATAAGGGCGACTACCACTTTAATGCCCGACATCTTGTTATCTTTAAAAAAAAAAAGTCGCTGCCTACTACATACCATATATACATACTACTATAGTAAATTGTGTAAAATTTCCCTCCACACAGTTGCCCATGCAAAGTAAAGGCAACTTTTTACCTGAAAAGACAGGAATGACTACTAACATTATTCACGTGTAATAATTTGCACTTTATAAAAGTTAACATCAAATTTAAATAAAAAAGCACATTATATCTAAGTTAATATATAATATGACATGGTACGTGTACTTCTTAGATGTGTATAATTCCAACAGTTTAAAGTAAGTTTTTTTCAGTATATTGAGGTTATTTTTTTTCTCGGATAAGGTTAATATTACTTTCTTAACTTTTCCTGGAGGTCTGATGGATGTGCTGCATATTTACGTAAAAGAAGACTAGAGTTAAGCACATCTGTGACTGTAGTTTGTCATGTGGAAGCCATCTTAAAATACACCGTAAGTTATGTCTATCATGTGTGTTTATCTTTTTTTATTCTAGCGTAACTGATGGGTCTTTTGTATACGAAACGCGCGTCTGGCTCAACAATTACATTTCAATCCTGGTATCTACAATGAGTTTATTTATCCCTTGTTCTATCTTGTTGGCACGGCTTCTTTTAAAAACTGTGTGTAGTGACAGAGTCAGGACAGTCATTTATCTGCAAATACCCCATCTGAGTACTATCAACTCTTGTCACTGCCATAGTCTGTTTCATGTACATTTTGATGACCTCCAAACAGTCTTATATCTAATAAATGCCACGTTATGTCTTTATTACATTATCAAGTGCTTTTGTTTACTTTAAATTCAGAAATTATTGCTTGCATTTATTATTGCGATTTTGTCAGTTTAGACTAAAATGCGATTTTAAGTTTTACGATTTTAAGAAAAATCCTGTTTAATTCATATAAAATATTTCAAAATGCGAGATAACATTATCTGTCGCATTTTTCGCCATTATAAAAACCTCGCAATAATTTCTGAATTTACGGTACTTAAATATGTATTCTGCTTATATACCTTATAATGACTATATTTGTTGGTTAACACTAGATATTCAAAGGGCTTAATTTTTGGTCCATAATTCATCGTGTACTGTGTTACAAGCTTGAATAAAGTTGATTAGGAAAGATGTTGGCCGTCTTATGACAGTTATATTTGATGTTGAGTGGCGTTAGAGACAGTGCAGAAGAGTATGCCAAAATGTTGCAGAAGCATGTGTTTGAATCCCGCAGTGATTATAACAAAAATAGAAAACAACTCTTCGGAAATACAAAATAAACAAAGTGCAATTTTCATTTCGCCACGCATAACCATATTAAGACAATTAACATAAAAGGCAGTTTTGCATCTGCATGTGTAGTATGACTAATAGTATATCTACAATATATTTAATGTTTGATTTGCAATAAAACAAAAGTCATCATAAAATACTGTGCTATATGCTTCCTATTTTATGTCTTTTCATGAGACAAACAGCTGACTATGCGGTATGGGCTTTGTTCATTGTTGAAGTCCGTACGGGGACCTATAGTTGTTAAAGTATGTGTCATTTTAGTCACTTGTGGACAATTGTTTCACTGGCAATCTTAATTTTCATATTGAGGGCGTTGTACTAATGCATTTAACTCAAGTGGTTTAATGGATTTTAATTGACACTTGTATGGCTTGAATTTCAAAAAAGGTTAAGAATTATGAACTTATTAAACAGTCGCAGTTGAATTTTCAGCCCTAAATAAATCTTTTAGAGAACATGCTTTTGTTCTCATATACTCATTTGCTAACAGTTATTTGTTTTGTCGTGCTGATCAATGTAGCAGCCACTATTGACAAATCGATATATGCCCGACTTTTCCATAATGTTTTAATGAATAAAATTGAGAATGGAAATAGGGAATGTGTCAAAGAGACAACAACCCGACCATAGAAAAAAACAACAGCAGAAGGTCACCAACAGGTCTTCAATGTAGCGAGAAATTGCCGCACCCGGAGGCGTCCTTCAGCTGGCCCCTAAACAAATATATACTAGTTCAGTGACAATGAACGCCATACTAATTTCCAAATTGTACACAAGAAACTAAAATTAAAATAATACAAGACTAACAAAGGCCAGAGGCTCCTGAATTGGGACAGGCGCAAAAATGCGGCGGGGTTAAACATGTTTGTGAGATCTCAACCCTCCCCCTATACCTCTAGCCAATGTAGAAAAGTAAACGAATAACAATACATACATTAAAATTCAGTTGAAGAGAAGTCCGAGTCTGATGTCAGAAGATGTAACCAAAGAAAATAAACAAAATGACAATAATACATAAATAACAACAGACTGCTAGCAGTTAACTGACATGTCAGCTCCAGACTTCAATTAAACTGACTGAAAGATTATGATTTCATCATATGTACATCAGGCACAATCCTTCCCGTTAGGGGTTTAGTATCATACCATCATAACATATATGAGAAGAACATAACCCGTGTTATGCCAACAACTTTTTTTATAAATGTGTTTAGTTCCGATGCAAAGACCCTATAAGTGAATCAATATCAACGCCAAAATATGCAATCTTTAATGACCTGACAACAGTATCGTAACTATATCCCTTCTTAATAAGTCTATTCAAAGGTTTTGTTAGTTTCTGAGGTGAATACTGACACCTTTGTGCTTTATAAAGAATATTTCCATAAAAAATGGATGTGAAATACCTGTACGTATAAAAAGTCTGCATGTTGGGCTATATTTACGAATGATGTCCTTATACCGATGATAAAATTTTGTAAATGTTTTGACTAGTTTGTGATATCGAAAACCCTGGTGTAATAATTTTTCAGTAATACACAAATTTCTCTCGTTAAAATCTAAAACATTGTTACATACACGAGCGAATCGTACAAGTTGAGATATCTAAACACCGTAAGATGGTGACAAAGGAACGTCACCATCTAAAAATGGATAATTAACAATAGGAAATGAAAAATCATCTCTTTTATCATAAATTTTAGTATTCAACTTTCCGTTAGTGATATTAATATCGAGATCGAGGAAAGGGCAGTGGTCATTGTTAGTATTAGCTTTATTTAAAGTAAGTTCAACAGGATAAATTTCTGTAATATACATACTGAAGTCGTCATTATTGAGAGCCAAAATATCATCCAAATATCTAAAAGTATTATTAAATTTGATTATCAGATGTTGTTTCGATGGGTCTCTGCTTATTTTTGTCATAGATTGTAACTCAGTTTATCTATTAAATAAATAAAAGATGTTTTTAAATTATTATCTAAAACTTTGGTTTAAACTTCAAATACTCTAAATAAATTATATGATGTTTCATACATGCCAATAAGACAACTATCTGGCAAATTCCAAATTCAAAATGCCACAAAAGCATGTAATAAAATTGCGCAGAAGGAATAACAAAAATGTGCTACACTGAACACAATATACAAAGGTACTTTGACTTAGTTGTTAAATCAGTATATAAATTTAGATTAATGCATTTATCCCCATCCATATCAAATTTAATATGTGGATCAAAAACCGCATGCTGTAAACATAAAGACGCTACGTAAACTGACACTCAAATGAAAACAGAAGGAGAAGGCAATAACGAAATAATTTGAAACATTTAATGGTCGGTACGAATACGGCTATGGCTATACTAATAGACATCATTTTTTTAGGAATGATTGTATTTATGGTACAAGTGTTGGGCCCACTGTTGTCAGTTATGTCTTTAATTTAAAAATAAAATGATTTTGAATGATTGTCGACAATACACAATTGTAGCCTTGGTAATATATGATTTAAAGATTTAGAGTTATACCATTGTATCTGTTCTCTCTTTTTTTATTCTTGGAAGTTATCTTCGAGAAAATATTCAGTCTGGTTTACGCAGGCGCATTGATAAGTAAATAAATATTTAAATAAGTTTTAATAACTTTATGTTTGATAAAGACATGTCAGCAGTATTGGATCCTATTCTCCGCATCCTGAAGGTCCAACACTGAAAATATACATGAAATACATATATAAGTAATACATTTGTTTACACATGTTAACCTTGACTCTGAGTTCTATACACTTTAAGATGTCTTGTTCGTTTTCCTCAAAAGAGTTTGTTGTGTATCTTACTTTAATTTGGCTGATGTGCTTTTTAATCCATGTCATTGTTAGTTTTCGATCTATACGTTTGACTCTACATCTGGTCTCATTCCCAACTAAGGTTTGCTGTGTAATATGATTCCTATTGTGAAGTCTTTTCAGGAGACAAACTTAAGCTCATTGTACTAATATATTTAACTCAAGTATTTTGATGGGTTTTACTTGACACTATTATGGCTTGAGTTTCAAAAAAATATTAAGAACTTTAAACTTCATAAACAGTCACAGCCCAATCTTGAGTGCAGTTCACCCCCTCCAGCCCATAATAAACTTTCTTATATGAGAACATGCTTTGCTCTCATATACTCATTTGTTGACATTTCCTAGTTTTGCCGTGCATATGTAGCAGCCACTATTTAAAAATCGATATATGGCCGACGTTTTCTTAATTCGGTAATGTAGCTAGTTCTAAAGTTGATCTATTGAATCAATAAATGTTGTTTTTAAATTATTTACTAGAATTGTGGTTTAAGATTAAAATACTTTAAATAAATATCACGATGTTGTTAAATTGCCAATGAGACAACTACTAGTATCTGGCAAATTCCAGATGAAGTGGGTTAACAATACTATAGGAACAATTAGCCTTCAACAGTTTACAAATTTAAACTCAATAGTCAGTTATAAAAGGTTCCGGTATGACAAATTGTAAAATTTTAATGGATAAACCAACGATCTGATTTATTACAAAACCATAAATGACCAACAAATATGACAGACAGCAACCCACAAAAACAGTGTAAAATAGTCTTCTGACTTCGAACAGACACATACATAATATGTCACCGTTAGGATCCTTGGTTCCACAACAGTAATGTAACAGCATATAATCATGATAACAAAACAAAAACTATACATATTGTGTTTAGCTGAGGAATGAATTCGAACATTGTCATACTTGATTTCTACAATCAAACCTGCTTAAAAGACCACACGCATTAAGCAAAATCATGTGTTGTAAGATTTTGTTTTGTTTTAGATCCCTCTGTAGTACATTTTATATTGATTAAACCTGAGTCAAAGGACCACCTGTCTTAAGATTTAACATTTTTTTGTTTCCCTTAAATGGTCTCTTAAAACAGGTTTCAGTGTATATAAATGAGTATTATTTTACTTTTCTTGCGATGTATATGTTTCTTTCATGCAGTGTCACCGAGATAAGTTATTGAATTACCTTTTTTCACAGACAAAGAAGTGCTCTGTTAAACATGCCCTATCGTTCCAATGAAGTTTACCATCATTGTACATGTGGGCTGACAGACAATGCTCATAAGAACGACCATTCGGCTCTCCGGGTCCCCAATCAGTAAAATCGAAGTCGGTGAGGCTAGTTTTCCAGATGTATCGTCGTTTAGCGTTCAAAGTATTTGCACCAAGCCAAACCTCTAGATCAGCTATATAAAAATATTTAAAAATAAATCAAAGTCCACGTTAGTAATTCTCAAACTGGTTAATAATTGAGAGAACTACATTCACTGCACGTAAAAAAAATATTCTCGAGGGCATCAACATGATTGCCAATAAAGAAATGAAAATGCATTTACAAACATAACATCAAAAAGTAAAACCACAAAAATACTGAACTCAGAGGAAAATCTAATCGGAATGTCCATAATCAACATCGAATCGATCATTATCAAATATTGAAAAGAGGGACGAAAGATACTAAATGGACAGTCAAACAAACTGACAACGCCATGGCTAAAAATGAAAAAGACAAACAGACAAACGATAGTATACATGACAAAACATAGAAAACTAAAGAATAAACAACACAAACCCCACCAAAAACTAAGGGTGATCTCAGGTGCTCCGGTAGTGATTCCATGCTTAAAATTGAGAATGTAATTAGGTGATGTTTCAAAGAGGCAACATCCCGACCAACGACTACTAATGGTCTTCAAGACAGCCAAACAAATTCAAACCCCGAGGCGGACTTTTAGCTAAAGGCAAATGGATGTCATGCTAAACTCTTGATTTTTTCGAGAGCAAAAAACTGAAATCTACTTTCGATTCAATTTTAATCTACAGTCTTAAAGTATCAAGAAACTTTGCATATACATTTGTGGACTGTCTGTGTTTTGAAGCGTAGCTATATGTAAGTGTTCCAGTTCTAGCTAGATTATAATCTGGTACAGAACTGTGGATTCATTTATATTCGTGAGTCTTTATTTGTTGAGATGGAGGAACACTTTTATTTTCGTGGACATTTGATTTTGTGCTTTGCAAAGGTCTGCAAACAACCTGATGGAAAATCTGTAATTCGTTGAACATTTATTTTTCTCGATTCATTTGTATCTGCGAAATCTACGAATATTGGAATCAAACGAAAGATAATGAGTCCACAGCGATGACTCACAAATTACTTACTGTCATCGATTGTTGGCTTCGGGAGGATACTCATCAAAAAGTTGTTTTCTCCAGCTGTTTTAATTTCAGCCAAATACGCATCGAGGTTGTCTTTGCAGAAAAACTGAAAACAAAAGATATTCTCAATTTGAGGTACATTTCATTTTTATTCAACTTGGGTCTTTTTTCTGTGTTTGTGTATCAATGAATCATTCCTATTGCCTTAGACGACATACCTCTAAGAGTTTGTTGCAGTTCCGTTAGGTCATTTGTGCATAAAGGGGCATCGTCACTTCCTTTCCATGTTGAGCGAGTGGTTGATAAAATTTGATTCATTATTGCATGAATTATTCGGCAAATTAAATTTCTTCGATTTGTAAGCAGCAGTGCTATACTTACAGAATTGTGATTTGGTACAAACATTATTTCTATTTTATCCTGCATAATGACGATCACGACGGCGCTTGAACATTTAAATTGTAGAATTAAAGGCGGTCCCCTCTATCTGGTAAATGTCTTAATACATGTAATAGAGGGGCGCATAATGCACGAATTTTTCTGCTGAAGAACACAACTCGAAAGTGTCTTATTAACCTCTTACACCAGTTTGTAAATGCATGACTGTGTTTATATAGCTCGTTGCATAGATGCACTATCAATTATTCTATAGACAACCTCAGTTTACTTATACTTGATGAAATATAAGTTATATTGATAGAATATAACAAACGAAAGACGAAAACGAAAGCTACATACTATGTTAAGAGATGAAATAATCATAAGAAACTATGTATACAAATATGATCGTATTAATAATATATGAAAAAAAGAAGGGGCACTTTAAACATAAGAAATAAAATAAATGAATAGATACGACAACGTCATGGCTAATAAATAAACAAACCTACAAGCAAACAAATTGTAACAATAGACATACAATTTCGTAGTGATTTACTATACCTTTGCCCCATACCAATTTTCCTTTGTGTATTTGATTAGATAACACGAATCTTCAAATTTTTGCCAGCCATGTGTCCAATAGGCCCATCCTGAAGGATTTCAATAAAATGAAGTTAACATGTTAAAAATATTATAATTTAAACACCTCAGACATGATTGAATGCTTACATGGTAGACCGAACTGATTATTATTAACAATTGTACAGGTTTAGGATTGAAGATGCATTGTGTTCAAACATTTAATTTCAACTAAAAAACGTAACCTTAAAAGAAAAGATATTATATGATTGCCAAATGAGACAACTCTCCTCAAGAGACAAAATTATACAGTTATTACATTTTTTTAACAGTTATAGATCGCCGAAAATCTTGTCTGTTTAAAATTTCTGTTATTTTTGTTTGTAACGTAAACAAGCAATCTTATTATAGACATTTCAAATCTTATATCATATAATACCGATATTTGCTAGACAATTATCATTATATAGATGTCATAGCATAGTTGTTCGAAATTGAACATCATTAACCTTAATGTGTGTAAGTTATATGTTTTATAGTAATTAGGATTATACTACAATGTTGACTGTTGTGCCTCACCTTTTGATACTTTTACTTATTATGAATGTGGGCTTTGCTCACACATCATTTTCAATATAATTGAATTTTGTCATACAGGTATAAGTTGTACTAAGATATAACAACAGGTGTTATCCACCACGTTCGACATTAATATAGCATGTATTGAATCATTCATATGACAGTTAAGATTGTGATAATGCTATAAGGGACTTATTCGGTAAATGAAAGTTATAGCTTAGTTTTACACTATAAACAGAAATAAGATGAGAGGGTTTTTTTTGGCGGGGGTGCACGTGCGAAGTGAGAGGCGGTCCACCTCCGTTGACTATCGTATATCTCTTAGTTTTTACGACCTATTTACATATTTTCCAGATTGAAAAGGTGACCTATTTCAGCGGCACGATCAATCACTTTATGTAATGAAAGTAGCCCCACTCCCCCACCCGAGTCCATTTGTCGAGATATACTTTACAATGTCATCTTACCTGGGGTGCTTGCTCCTTCTGCAAAAAATATGTATACAGGCATCATATCATTAATTTTAGTTGATTTGAATTCCTTGACGTCATTACAATATTGATTATTTGACTAGAAATGATATCATTTAGATTGATAAGCACTACCATTCTTGAATTACTGACATGCCATAAAATTTTCTTAAATACCTATATATCGTTGGAAAATATCATTTACATTAAGTCAAACAAAACTTCTACTGTACAAATGCTTAACATTTCAAAAATTTCGACCAGAGG
This sequence comes from Mytilus trossulus, assembly GCF_036588685.1. Classification (NCBI taxonomy): domain Eukaryota; kingdom Metazoa; phylum Mollusca; class Bivalvia; order Mytilida; family Mytilidae; genus Mytilus; species Mytilus trossulus. The sequence continues at coordinate 36,533,098 of NC_086380.1, read as the reverse complement.
TAATTAATGTTTAAATGTATGTAAAACTTTAGCAGAATGTTTTAAAATTGATAAATTAAGTGATGCAGAATATTTTATATAGAGGTTAATTATATGATTGAATGGGACACACAACAAACACATATATTCATATGTGTCAATTTTGTCCCAAAAAGTTGTACTGTGTCGTGTTTTTTTTAAATTAAAAAAAAGGAATGAGAGACATCAACATCTTCTACAAAGCAGTGATTAAAAATGAAATTAAGTCCAATTAGAACAAAGCACTTGTGATTTCCTTGTTATTTGTTTTATTCACAGTAATATCATTGTATAATAAGTTCTTTCGCGGATGAAAAATTACACAATAAAGGGACAACAGAATATACGAAATTGTGACCGTTATTATTTTGGTGGATTTTTAATTCTAAGATATTTTAATGAATACAGAAATGGTTACAATGGTTACAGTTACAAAATCATTGTCACTCAAACAAGTGTCTATTTCACATGTTGTAATGATTGAATATTCATTCTACGTTATATGGACATCTTATTTATTGATCATATTTTAATTTGATACAGTTAATCTATAGAATTACCAGTAACAAAAAAGGAAGGAAGGCCAAAAAAGAAAAAGGAAAATAAACGTATACCACATACCACAAAAAGGAATATCGCAAGTTTCCCATTCTGTATCATCGTCAGTTGTATAACACCAAGGTCCAAATGGGTCACTATCAGGGTTTCGACAATAATTATGCTGATCTGCCAACAGCCTTTGTGTGTCCAGAGTCATATTGGAATCTGTGTTTGACCAATCTTTGCATTTCAGTCCATTTTCTGTTGTATTTATCGTTCCAGTATAATCTTTACCCTCCAAATTGTCCCTACATTCTTTTGCTTTATTGGAAAACCAATGAAATCAGTATGCGTTAGATTTTGTGTTTCTTTGTTATATATTTGTTTGCTTCTGTTGGTGATTAAGATTATAACTGATGTTGCCTGCTGTATTCATAATTTGACATTTTTACCTGTTATGTTCCATTGTTCTATCTGTTTGTTTTATTCAAAAATCGTTGTCAATACAATGAGATGTTATGCCACTTATATAAGTGGGAGTTTCAGCTAGCTATTAAACCAGTTTTGCCTGTACATTCTCAGGAATATGACACTTGTTTAACATTCGTTTGGTGTGTTTATCTTTTAATTTTACCAATTGATTACGGTCTTTCCATTTTCAATTTTCCTCGGAGTTTTGTATTTTTTTAATTTATTTTTAAGTATCATAAGATAATACATATGGATTCCTTAGCATGCTGTCACTTATGTGTTTGAATATTAAAAGTAAGGTTATATATATACACACAGACATTACCGAAAGGAAGACAAACGGTTTATAAAAAACCAAGACACATATACAGGTACAATGTATTTAATACATGTCAATGTAACAACTGACCGTTAATCACTCGACATCAACTAATTATGTAATTTGTACCTCAATGCTATTAAAATTGAATATCATGGCATTCTTATAAATCGTTCTTATCAAAATCATACCTGCCACTTTTACGGCCAAAATACCAAGAACCAATATTTCACAGAAGAGTGTCGAAAACGCCATCATGCTCTACAAAACAGTGAAATTGTTTTTCTTTAATATCAACTTGAATCAGTGTGCAGATTTATTGAAATGAAATATCTGTCTTTAAGGTGACAAATATTTCATATGTATTTTATATACTAGTAACTGTTTCACAGAGTGTATGGTTCATGTGGGTAGCGTCAAAGTATTTAGTCCGCATCTTTACCGCAAAGAAGACACATTTGTAGGTACTACCCCTTACTGTACATTTCTTTATTGTTAATAGGTTCATCACAAAACCATATAGTTTTGACGCGAACAGCCTTACTTGGTTAAAAAGATAAACATTAGAACACATCATATTAAGAACTAGGCAATACGTTATTTGTGCAACACATACACAGGAGATAAATTACTTGTGCATTTTAAGAATCACTGAAATACACATAATCGGTAGTTAAATGGCAGTAAAATGTTATATCTTAAAAGATAAAACAGAATGTTTTTGATCATTTGCAAATAAACACTTTATGCCTACCTGAGTCCTCCTATAGTCTTAGTTGCTGCTTGAACTTAACTCTCATGGTGCTGTTTTATATATGTACTGCGTAACGAATCAGCAAATTTTCAAAAGGTTAGCAATCAATTGTAATTGTGTTAAACGTGGCGGCGTGATGTTTGTTCCAATAGCTACTATCTTTCTTTTTTTTTTTTAAATTATAACAATATTACAATAGAATGATAGATATTATCTTAATGTATTTTGAATATTATACATTTTGATAAAATCTTATAATGCCTAACTGTCTCACTTATGTACCCAGTAAATGTACAGACGCACGATTCTGCAATTTATTTTGATAACTTCACCAACTATATTTTCTACAATTGCGGTAACTGACATTTAAAATTTATGTCAAATTAAACTTAACATTAAACATTAAAATTAAGTTTGAAATATAAGCATCAATTCACTTTTTTAATACATTGTAATAGGCTTTTAAAACAAAATAAATATATTTTTATCTAATTTGTGCAGTTTGCATTCTCGTAGAGAAATAGTGTAGTATTATCTAAAAGTTTAATAGTATCATGACATCATACAATGATTCAACATTGAAATTGTTATGTTTTATGTTATTTCCACATAGACAGAAATATCAAAGTCAATCCTTAAAAGGATTTTTACACACCCAAATCCCAGATGTAACAGTTTTATTTATTTCAAAATAGTAATATACGCTGGAAGACTGTTATTCTGACCAGTTAACCTATACCGTTGTTATTAAACAAATGAATGCAGACTTAAAGACCAAACAGCCTATTCATTTCTACCAGTGATTTTTCTTTAAAATTTTGTGTGAAGGTATTTCATGATTTGAGGAACAAAATATGATTAAAAAAATTGGGGGTCACCGACTTAGTTTTGTCACTATAGCAACCTCAGTTTCGTGTTTTCCCGAATATTAGCATAAATTTGTCACTATAGCAACCTCAGTTTCGTGTTTTCCAGAATATTAGCATAAATTTGCTTGTTATCTAAACTCTCAAAAAAAACCTTCATATCAAACCTACAAGCATAATTCTTGTTTGACGTTAAACAGTAGATTTGTATCTATCAAAAACAGGTTTAAGAGTTTAAGACTCATATTGTTTTGATCTTTAAAAATATGATTTATTTCATTCCCGCCAAAAATAAAACGTAAAAATGAATAACGTTTTCAATATTAAAAAATATCAACCAGTGATTTCTTCATAAAAATTTCAAGAAGGAAAGTGCCATGTGTAATTTCAAAATAAAGCCAAAAAAAGTGTATGTCACCGACCTTTCAAAAAAGTTATCAGTGATTTTCATGTTTTTTTCTCGTTCGTTTTGCAGAAAAGAGTTGTCTTTCTTCATAAAAAAAAAAGTAAAATCACAAAAATACTGAACTCCGAGGAAAATTCAAAAAGGAAAGTCCCATTGCATCTGACGTCATAGTACATTCTTTCCTTGCTGGCGCATTATTTAAAAAAATCGCTTATTTGACGTTTGGAACAAACATTCAAATTTCCAAGAATAACAACTACATGTATATTCAACTACTTTATTATCCGGTAATACAAGATATTAAATGTATGTATCGCATCAGATCTTATGATGATGTTGCTGCACAATATTTAAAACCTTCGGTAACACCATCCGTCGGAATGGAAAATTGTTTTAAATAACATTTCACTCCGCTTTTATTATGAAAGTCTGTTTTTGTCCTTTGTCCCTAATTAGCAAAATAATTGATAATTACAAAAAAAAGGAAGATTGCACTGGCTAACTTACAGAGTATTTGGCTATATTAGACTAGATGTGTGGGGTTTTGTCGTCAATTTCAGAAGTTTGCCGTAACGAACTCATTCGCTACTGTTGACAGACGGACCCACAAAAGCATGGACAGACTTCTTGGTCCTTTATTTTTCCCGACTAAGACGAACGAAATTGTTGCATCGAGTTTGTAAATTCATTATATATATAATATATGAATTAAAGTTTTTGATTCTAAAACGTTATACATCTATCATAAAATATAATCCCTGTTATTACTACTTCACGTGTTTTGAATAAACGAGACAGTAAATATAAAATACAAAAAGTTTTTAATTTAGAAATAATTTTCCGTTGAAAACTACAGTTAGATTTTTCCAAACAGGACAAAATATTATAAACCTAAATTGCTCATTTTGGAAATTGAAACAAAGAAAAGGTTGTTGCCGGCATTGAAAATCGAAATTTCTGTTCAATCTTTCCGGTTAGAGTTGTAGCTAAATGAAAGGGAGATATTTTATGTTGGAGGTTTTTCTTGAAATTGTTTTTGTCATAAGTTAAATTTACAACAATTTAGTTTTAAACACCGAAAATTTAGATTTTAATTCCCTGAGTATTTTTAATATGTTTTGCCTTACAGCTAATGTCCTACTGCATGTAGGATAAAAAGGAGTCATCTTGGTTTGCCCAATTTTAATTACATGCATATGTAAACATAGGGGGAATTGTTGTTTTCACAATTATAGTTTATTTCTGAATTATAGTCATATTTTTGTCTTTTATTTTACCTGTAAAATTTAAAAAAAAATTATATTCTGCTATTAAGGTAACACGATACCGAATGACGTTACGCCACGAGTTATCGTTACTGACGTTGTCGAATAACGTTCACAGATCTTCACACATTCAAGCAAATACATCAGGTTTTGCAATCACAAAGTGATAAAATTATAAAAAAAGATATTGGGTATTTATGTGACATTTTCAATGGTAACCTTTTCTGGTCAGTGGATACTTGATGGAGTAAAGGAAAATAGTTCCGGAACGGAAACGATTACTGTACGGAGTTTGACTAATGTCCTGACAACCTGACAATGTCCTGACAGAAATGAAAATGCTAGATACTTTTTTTTATTATTGGAAGGATTAACTTGAAATTTGTAACCAAACAAGATGAGAACTTATATTTAATAGATAAAATGAACAAAATGAAAAACATATTTATAAGAGTTAGAAAAGTTGCCCTGACCAAATTGACTTTGAAACTCTAATGTCCTGACAGCTATGAACCAGCAATTTCTTTTTATTATTGACTGGATAGACTTCAAATTCAATACCATGGCAGATTTAAACATTTAATACGATAATACAAGAAAGAAAAAAGAAGACAAAATGTTGTTTTTTTTATTTTAGAGTTAGAAAACTTGACCTGGCCAAATTGACTTTGAAACTTCTTATATCCTGACAGCTATGAACCAGCGATTTTTTTGTTATTATCAACAGGATAGACGAACTCAATACAATGGCAGATTAAAAAATTTAATACCGATGTAAATTGTTTATAACTTTTTTTTCTTTGAAGGATCGACTTCAAATTTGATGTCAAGGAAGATTCTGACATTAAAATATAGAGATATAAGAAACGGATCATTTAAAAAATAATATTTAAAGAGTTAGAAAACTTGACCTAACCAAAATCGACTTTGCACAGACTTATGGCCTGACCGATGAAGAAAATGGTAATAACTTTTTTTTTATTTTTGCTCATTGTTTATCTTTAAAAATGTATTACTTTACTTTTAAATATTCTGTTTCTTTAAAATTTAAGCATCTGCACGATTTATATACATATAATAGACTGAGTTTTATCACAAGTCTTTATTCTTGGTATATGTTTGCAATAAATACTTTTTCATGATGAACTCCGTATTCCCATGAAATTTTGTTTTGAAAGTAGAAATCTAATCTATAGAAACTTAGGATGATGTGTTAAAAACACGGGGAAATGTTGGTACATCTATTAATTCGTGTTAAAATGGTCGTCAAAACACCGCTCGGGCAAAATGGAAAAAGGAAATTTATCCGCATGAGAATACGGATAGAATTAGACGATAATGCACTATACAAGCAGACTTTGCAACTTATACAACAATAGTTTGTTTGTATGGAATGTTAAGAAAGTGGTTTATTTGCCAATGGTTATTTTGCCGAGTATCTTTCCCTATGTTCCAGTATAAAAAGTCTCTGAAATTCATTGTTCTGTACAGAGTAAATCCGATATAGTTTCGGAAATATTTTGAAAATAAAGTGCTAGATTTGTAATCCTATAGACCAAGTCTACACGGGATAGACAGCAACATCGGAATGAAGTCTTAAAAAGTTAACGTAGGCTGAGAAATAAACATGGGAACTTGATTCGGCAAAAATAAAATGAAAACAGCAGGTCCCGTTACAGTCTGATTAAAGCCATCCCTAAGTTGACACTTGTGCCTACAAACGCAAATTTCTCCAAATTTATAATCAAACGACTGACTAATTAGTATTCAAACGGAAAAAAAAGAGAATGAAATAGCTAGATTTTGAAATCCTTTAGATTTTATTTTCGTGTTAATTACAATGAACGCTTGCATTGGTATTTGGTGATAGTGTGTTTTTTTTGTGTGATTTGAGGTTGAAATAATGAAAATGTACAAGTTCGGAGACAACAAGACTGAAAGAAAATTAACATAGTTGCCTTTTTAGGCCCTGAGGGACATATTGCTCACATACTTAGGCAGCAACAAGGGTCTAAAACATTTTTTTTCTCTCCAAAAACTGGAAACAAACTTTTTTCCAAAAAAATCCATAGCCTAGGCCCCCCCAGAAAATCAAATGGTTGCTGCCTTATCGTCGGGGAAAGAGCCCGACGAGTTTCACAGTATTAAAAGGAGTTTTTAGAACAAACCTGCAACTTCCGGGTAAATCTATATACATGTAAAAAAAAAAGAACTGTATACATTTCTTTCTGTGGATAAATATACCTTGTAAAAAAAATCATGTATGTATATTGTAATACTAGTATAAAATGTATTAGCATGAGCTTTAGAAACCCGATGGAAAGCGAGACTCGCCGAGCTTTCCACTTGTTTCGTAGCAAGTGCAAAAACCTTTTATAATTCTGACAATGTATATTGCACATAATTTTATATTTTGTTTATATCCTACAATTTACATCCCAAGGCCTAAGGTGAATAGGAATAACAATATGGTCACTTGGTCTTCTTCCGACCGGCAGTAAAATGCTTCCAAAGTGAGGCGTCCATTTGGCTGTGCGGAATGTATTATTTATTGTCAACAGCGTCTTGAACATGCATAAAATATTAGCCACGGGACGTAAAGTTACCAGCAATCAATCCTACAATTCAAAATCGCCACTTGAAACTAATAGAGCACGCAACAACATATTGTTTCACCCGTGTAAATTCGACCGTTAATCACACACTTGCTAGTCTTTTTGCTTCAGGTTTAAATTGTGTACCTGTTTTTTTAAAGGTGCGCATATCGTCTGGATTTTCTTTTTTTTTTTGTTCATGACAGGTTGCTTGATTAGGCATTTTGATAAATTATTACTTGAGGCCCGCAGAGTACAGACTCCGAGTAACATTTCCTACATGTGGAATTTCAAGCTTGAGCTTTTATGTTTCGCAGTTTGGTTTACTTATAAAGAATGCATATATGATCTCAAGATTTTTTTTCTGAAATAATTTTCCACAAATGACCGTGAGACTGTTGAACTAACAGTGAAATTTTGCATACAGTTTGCAATGTTTGTCCGACTTGCTGAGCAAGCAACTCACACATTTACACCACGCAAAGTACACTATACTAATGTACAAAATTAAAGTACATAGCAAGTCAAGAATATAAGTTTTGAATTTTTCTTTGAGTTTTGTTATTTTATTTATCATGCATGAACTATTTGCCACCGAACGTTAAACAACCATCAAAAACAGAGCAATTATATCACTGTTAACTGAATCAAATTTTTAAAGTACTATTTTTCTGCATGGATGAAGCAATGACACCACCATTGTCATAAAGGATGGAGTTAAAAAAAACTCAGTAATTCAAATAAATCATACGAAAAAAAATCATGTTATTTTCACTTGAATTTTACTAAAATATGAAGGTATTATGCTCGTTAAGTGTAAAAATCAGACGAGATTAATGTTAAATTCATGTTAGTGAAATTTCTATGTGCAGGACGAAATAAATTATATCAGTAGAATCTCATATCACTAGGGAATTAACGATAACCTGATAGGGGAAACGAAAATAAAATAAACACCCTTCAGATCCCCACACATTTTGTGTTTTCCATTTCTCATATCTCCGAGGAGAATAACGTTACATTCTGTATTGAAACGTCGCACGATACTGGTGTCACCTAACGTTACACACTCAAAGACGTAAGACAAAATAAAAACGTTGGAATGCATGTAGTTCAGATGGTTTTTTACAATAAATTTTAAAGGATTGATTTTTTATATAAGAAAGGATTTTTTTTCTTAGATAAAAGATGTTTAGCTTTAGTTTTATTAACAAATTAAAAAACAAAAAAGTAACTTGAATTGAAACCATTTAATTATATACATTTTAATTATAAGGGCAATCGATTTCTTTTTTTATGGATAAACTATGCACTGCAAATGCATTCAATTTTGCACTCCATAATGTCAAGATGTCAAGGCAAAAGGACTACGCCATATCTAGCATAGCAGTTCTGCACAACTTGAATATATGCAAGGGAATTAGCGGGAACAATTATTATAGCTGTTTTTTTCTATTAATTTGTATTATAGCGGATCCGACTATTATAGTCCGGAAAACACTTCAGTTCCGCGAGGAAATCTCTCTCCCCACCCTTTCTTTGTGAATCGGTAGAGCTTCAAAATAAAACAGTAATTTTAAAGTTTTCTTATTAAGCAACAAAATGAAATAGCCGTATTCCAAATCGTCTGTGAAAACTGCAATCATGACAATTAGACGGAACGTTAGAAGCATATTTTATTAAATAACGTCAAAATCGTATGTGGGGACATTGTATCGGACATTTTAGATTTATCTGATATCTCGTATATTAGATTTAATTTATGGGAATTTAATATCAAAATAGAGATAAATTTTTGTACTTTTATCCATTATAAAAAAAATTATGTAGCGAATGGCACTGTATTAAATAAACATCATGAAAACACAGAAAACGTAACCCTACGTTTAATTTGGTTGGAAGGGGACAAAATGTCGGACATTGCTAATCAACTCGAATAAAAAGAATTTGTTTTAAAATTTCCTGATTATTGCATGAGGCGAAAGTGTGATCTTTGTACAAAATACTAGTATACGAATTATTTACTTTCGACACAGGGATTGCTCTGAAATTCCCTTTTTGGGACAATTTTTAAAAAAAATACGGCAACCTCTCATGCATGGGACACATTATTTGTATCATCTTGATCCCTTTTTCTTATATTTCCGTCTTTTCGAGAGAGAATAATCGACATTACGTCATCGCCCACTTATATATTGCTTGTTCTAAACAAACTTTTTTGTCGTTTTGTAAAACAGATTATATGTTTTTTACGGTATTCAGAATTTCACAAAACTAAAAGTGTAACGCGGGACAAGGAAATCATATTGCAAAATAAAGGTTTTATTGAGTTTTAATTAATGAAAATGGTCTGTTACGTATACAAAATTGCAATAATCTGAAAGAAGAGTTTAAAAGC